>NC_137020.1:23638962-23673962 GCF_032717465.1 Coenobita brevimanus | reverse complement strand
TCTAGATTCCGTTTCTTACACACACTCCCAAACTCATCCACCAAACCTTGCAGCTCCCCTTTGTCTTTACTAACAACACAGGATCATCTGGAAACAACAGTACCGGTATTTTCCAAACATTGCCCTCTCTCTCTAGGGCCACTCCAACATCCACTGCCCTACCTTGTATCTCTTTTATAAACTGCATCCATGTACAGATTGAACAACCATGGAGCCATGACATCCTTGTTTCAATCCAACCTTCAAATAGAAAAATTCACTCATTTCACCAACCACATGCACTGCAGCCTTAGCACCCTCATACATACTCTTCATAGCCTTCAACAACTTCCCATCTACTCCATGTGTTCTTAATACTTTCCATAATTCTTGTCTATCCACCCTGTCATATGCATCCTCCAAATCCATGAAGGCTGCATACAACATTTTTCCCTTCTCTAGAAACTTTTCCACTAAAGATCTAAAAATGAATATCAGATTACACAAGCTCTTCCCTTCCTATAACATCCCTGTTCTCCAACTAATTCCTCTGTTATTTCCCTAGCTCTGTCAATAAGTATCGTACCATATACTTTTCCT
Source organism: Coenobita brevimanus (assembly GCF_032717465.1). Lineage (NCBI taxonomy): Eukaryota > Metazoa > Arthropoda > Malacostraca > Decapoda > Coenobitidae > Coenobita > Coenobita brevimanus. The sequence goes on along the minus strand of NC_137020.1, from coordinate 23,673,383 downwards.
CTTACACTAAGGCAAATGACACACACTTCTTTTTTCCTTTCTCCTTTGTACAGGGGAATAATTATACCTGACTTCAAATCCTCTGGGACTCCACCTTCCTCCCAGGGCAATCTGCACATCTTCCACATCCATTCTATTACTATCTCTCCCCCATGCTTCAGCATTTCACCTAACACACTATCAATTCCTGAGGCTTTCCCCTTTTTAACTTTCTTCATTGCTTCCACAACTTCCATCCTACTGATTTCTTCCTCTCTTCTCACATCCCTCCTTTTCCCAGCCATTCCCCAGCCACTTATACTTGCATTACTTTCTTTCTCTGTGTTCAACAATTCCTTCAAGTGTTCTCTCCATCTGCTCACTTTTTCTCCCTTCTCCACTAGTAATCTACCATTTTTATCTTTCACTCCCCAGCTAACTTCTTTGGTATCCTATCTAACTCACTCTATCTCTTTCCAGAGCATTTTCTTCCAGTCCTTCCATTTTACACTCAAATTCCTTCCAAATTTCTCATCCACTCTCTTCTTACTTTCCCTTACTAATCTTTTCACCTCTCTCTTCCTCTCTACATATAACTCTCTCTTCTGTCACTCAACTTCTTCGATGCCCTTGTTTCTCATCCACTCACTATATGCTTTCTCCTTTTGTGCCACAGCCTGTCTCACCTCTTCATTCCACCATGCTGTTCCCTGCACCCGCTTTTGTCTTCCATTCACCCCACACACCACCTCACATGCTGTATAGATTTCTTCTATGAATATCTTGCACACACCTTTCACGTCCCTCATCTGCTCCAAACTGTGTGTACCCAATCGCTCCTTCACTTCCCTCTTATATTCTGCCTTTATTCCCCAGGGATTTATCATGTAAAGTGCAGAAAATAACAAGCTGCAGTGAACTAATGGTGGAGAAGAGCATGAAAGTACAGTAACCTTACATTATTTTTCAATTTCTACAGGTGATGATGAGCCTCTTATAATTCACCACCACCACCATCACCACCACACCGATTCCGACCATGAAGGGGCACTACGCAACCCGGAAGAGGCGCCAGCACCACCGCACAACCCAGAAGAGGCACCAGCACCACTACACAACCATATGGATGGTGCTGCCTATGTGGATACACATCACAGCAGCAGCAATAGTAGTAGTAGTAGTGAGCAAGGGGAGGGAGAAGGGGAGGAGAAGGAAGACAATGAAGGTGGTGATGAAAGGGTTGAGGAAGGGGGTGAGAAAGGAGGTGAAGGGGGTGAGGAAGGAGGTGAAGAGGGTGAGGAAGGAGGTGAAGAGGGTGAGGAAGGAGGTGAAGAGGGTGAGGAAGGAGGTGAAGAGGGTGAGGAAGGAGGTGAAGAGGGTGAGGGAGGTGAAGAGGGTGAGGAAGAGGCATGTGAGGAAGATGGTGGGGATGAAGGTGATGAGGAGTAAAGTGGCCCCATTTTATCTGTTTGTTATTGATTACTTTCATTAAGCTGTTTTATTCATGAATAGTAAAACCCTGAGTACTGAACATAATTACACAAAAATTATATTTTAAAGTACCTCTGTTTACCACAATAAATAAATAAAGTGTGGTAACCAAGGATATTAATAAAGCATTTCATGAATGTATTAGACACCAATAAACTAGTTTAGGTGTCAGTAAAATATTTGTATCGACTGATGATCTTAAAATTACTGGAGACCTCTTAATAATGAAAACCTGTTAGTGACAGGTGCATTCATTGCTTTGGTACATAGGGTTTTATGTTACTGTTAATTGCATTTTATTTTGCAAGTTACAGTAAAACCTCTCAGCTCTGATGTGCAGTGTTATAGTTCAGCTTAGGACAGTGAGTTTATGGATTTTCGAGAAAGAGGTCTGTTAATACCTGACAAATCAGGTGCACCTCTGGAATAAAATGAAAACAGTTACATATTGCAGTACCCATCATGTTTTAAAGCATCTTTTTGTATCCTTAACCAGTGAACTTAACTGTTATGGAAGTATGATCATGATTAGCTGAAAATGGACACAATTTGTTGAAAAGCAAAGAGATTTAATTATTGTATACAGTATTAATCTATAAACATTTCCATTTGTAAGGGTGTTTTGCCTGTTAATTTTTTTTTTATAGGGTCCATATTTCATATGTTCATGTTATGATATAATATTGCTTTTTGATAATGTACTGTACATTCAGTAAATATTTTAAATATTAACCCTTTGAGATTCAAATGACTGTTTCTATCGTCATTTCAAATCCAACCTCAGAGATTCAGATGACGCTTTTAATCGTCATTTTAAGAAACTTTTGTAAAATATTCACCATAAATCACATTTACACATCATAACAAAGAGGCTCGAGCATGATGTCATGGAATGGTTGCTCTTTGTGTGGCAGTACTGCACAGCTGGTCTGACTCATGGCTTTGTTTCTTTATAACTTTATTCTTGGTGAATATTTTTCTACAGCAAGGTACAAAATTTTTGTTTTTTGTCTAACTTCAACTCGTCACTTTGACATTTTATTATCCATGTTTTCCTTTTATGAACATACTATGATAAAGTACAACTATTCAGCTTCAATATAATACCACAACCAGCATCCTATCATAAAAAGTGTATTTACACTGACCGATCAAAGAAAAACATCGCGAAGCCAATATGCGGCCGAGACTAAAATAAAATTGTGCGTCTCTTTCCTTTCGCTTTACTGCACAATTAAATGCAAAAATTACCATAATCTATATATCACTGTAAAGGTAATTTATTGTATTTTTGCATGGTTTAAACCAATTTTATATATCTTTACTTGTTATTTTTTGCTGAATGTTTTTATACGGCAAGGTATAAAATTTTTGCTAAATTTTTGCGCTTCACCTAACTTCAGCTCATCATTTTGACATTTCATTTTCTTTGTTCTCCTTTTTTGAACATACTACGATTAAGTACAAATATTCAGCTTTAAAATGACACCAAAACCAACATTCTGTCATGAGAAGTGTATTTACACAGAGCAATCAAAGTAAAATATCGGGCTGCAAAGACGTGGGTCAGTGTGAGTGGCTGACTCTAGCACAGACATAATCTGCCCGGCCCAAAAACCTGATAGGGTTAATTGCATATATCATACAGAGGACTAATGATATGCAGTTTCTGTATAGTTTAAATTCCTTTTATTGATTTTTGTCTTGTAACTGGTGCTTTTTCACTCTCATCTTAAAAGTCGAGACCAACTGCCTAGCCCCGGGCTCCTACGCTCCTAATGGAGCAATGTAGGATTGGATGATGGATGGATGGATGAACTGGTGCTTTTGTTTCTTTGAACCTGTAAGGCATGTATGCCATATTTACACTAGACTGCTCCTGCTGTAATTATCAGTAAAATTACTAGGTGGTCTAGTAATGAATGATTTACACTGTACAGTACTGAATTTTCATGATGAAATTTGGTTATGATTTAATTATCCACAAAGTTGGCTGATCATCATCATAAGCATCATCATAATGTCCTTTTCCACATTACTAAATGTAGGCTACAATACAAGCAAACAGATTTAGTGGTAGGATTGTCAACATTTTCTTGGCATATCACTGTCATACAGTAGGGAGTAAGGCTGGGATTGACCATCCAGATGCCTGATGAGGTACTGGTATGTAAAATGTAAAAAATTTTCTTTCTGAGGTGTATGTGACAGACCATATTAGATAGATAGTAGATCATATTGTTATGGAAACATTTATCTTAAGTATGTCTTCATGGCAGATCATTCACTAAATCTGCTGTAGTATAGTCTGACATTTTTAATTATGTTTCAGGTGTCAATAACCATAGACTTTAAAACTTTGGGCTGTGGAGGTTTTATTGTGCTGTAATTATAGTAAAGTACTTAAACACTGTATTATTTAGTGAAACGGATGTTCAATGAGATTACAGAAGTGATAAATATAATACTTGATTGGGATAGTATAAACTTGCATGATACTAAAAGTACTCGTATGATACTTTGCTGAATACAGTATAATTAACATACCATATAGGTACAGTATGTATGTTTATATTTTGTTTATGAATATGATTTAGTTGGACAGTCCCTCTCTGTCTCTTTCTCTCTCTCTGTCTCTCTCTCTCTCTCTTTTTTTTTTTTTTTTTTTTTTTTTTTTTTTTTTTTTTTTTTTGGGTGAAGAAGTGGCCTGAATTTATCCTGATCTCATACACAACTGAATGAGGCAACACAACGACTGCAGAACTCTTCCACCACCGTATGGATCAGGCTGCCTTAAAATGGTAATGCTCTTTTTAAGTGCTAATAATCATAGAACTGGAAGTCATTGTTGCTATAGGTACTAAAGTTGGTATGTCCCCATGTGTTTTTTGGCCTTATAATAAATCTTAAAAATACATACACACACACATACACAAACGGAGTTTGAAGCAGTTAATTAGGAGCCGAGAGAACTAAGCACAGTACTGTACTGTGACAAAAAAAATCAGTGCTGTATTGTATTTTTGCATGGGATAGGTAGGCAGAGTAGTTACATACACAGAATATATGTAGAGACAACTAATGATCAGATTTGGTCATTCTGGTATCATGTGATTATACACACACACGCACATGCATGCCTAGACAGCCCCCCCAAACACACATACACAGATTACCAGCATATATACAGATGGGTCCTGTTATACAAGTGGATGCGTTAATGGCAGACTGCTCGAATAGTGGATACAGTAGGGTGTCTGTACAACACGAGATAGGTTATGTAGAATCTCGTGCTGAATCAAGTTCATGCTAAAATGTGGCATGTATTTACATGTAAAATACGGTGTTAGGTTCTGGGAACCCCAGATTATTCCTTAAAAACATATATAAAGTTCAGTTAATATCAATATTTCTGCCTTTGATGCATGCTGCAGCGTTTACATAAGATCACGCCAACTGGACCCGTGAGTGCATCCTAACCTAACCTGAGAGGCTTTGCCTCCCAAGACCCCCAATAATTTTAACCACTTAAAACTGCCCTTAAGCCTAACTTTGAAAGCACTCAATACTAACCAGACAAAAATTTTCAATAACCTGTAAAAAATCTCCACCCAGCACATATTTTGCGAAGAATTACTTTTCACACCTTAAAAAAAAAAAAAAAAAAAAAAAAAAAATGCAGTGTGAAAATATGTTTGATAGTATCATTAGTCACCAACAAGAAAGGAAAAAATGCAAAGAAATCTTCAGCATAGGGTTACTGTGTACAACTTCTATGGTAAACACGAATGCAGTAATCATGAATAATTAAGAAGTCCGACAAGCAGTATAATTTGTATGACATTATAATGCAAAAGAAGTAAAATCACAATTATCTTCTAACTTCTTACATCAACATGTAGAATCTTCACATAGTGTAAGAACAGAATATTTTAGTCCCAGAGTCCATCAGGTCATTTTAACTCAATCACAAAACCCTTCTCACACTCATTGTGCTAAATGTGAAAACATGATTTTACTGCTTCATCATAAACACCTTGAGTTTTTTATCACTCTCCAACAAAGTGACTATCTACATCATAAACACAACTGGCTCATTATATCCGATTGTCATACCTTGGACTGTCCAAATATTACTATTGTTTGCATTAAGCTCCCATACCACACACCACTTTGTCCAATAATTTTATTTCTTCCTTGGCAATAAATGCACTGCTAGTGTTCTTAGCACTTTCAGGGTGTAGAAATTGTAACTAAAGTTAGTTTGGAATGGCATGCTCACAGTTCTGGAGAAAAAAAAAAAAAAAAAAGGGGGGGGGGGGTGCCAGGCACAACAAACCTCACCCGACAGCAGTTGTTTTATTGCTGTTTAATACTGAATCAATACTGCCATTTAGTGTCAGTACGGTACACAAAGTTTAAGTTAATGGCGCAAATGTTTTCAAGTTATGCCCTCTGAAATTCCGTGATCTTGCATTTAACTTTTCAAGGTCGCTCAAGGTCAATGGTCATGGTGCCAAATAAAAGCCCATATGAGATTTTGTTATCTTGATAATGTAATAGTAAATATATGTCTTCAATGAGTTTAGAGGTATAGCTCCCTGAATATCCGTGACCTTGAGTTTGAACTTTCAAGATCATTTATGGTCAAAGGTCATGATACCAATTAAAAATCTTTCTAGGAATTCCTATGTGTTGGTATAGTAAATCTCTCTCTCTCTTCAACCAGTTTTGAGTTATAGCCCCTTGAATATATGACCTTGAATCTGACCTTTCAGGGTCACTCAAGGTCAAAGGTCTTGGTGCCAAATGAAAGCCCATATTATGAGTTCCTGTATGTTCATAATAGTATATGTCTCTGTCTTCAACTGGTTTCACGTTATAGCCCTCTGAAAAATCCGTGACCTTGATTTTGACCTTTCATAGTTACTTGATTACTTCCAAATTATAATCACTTTCTTTGGGGACCAGTGCCCAAGTATTCCAAGAGTTTCATGTAATTTCATTCAGCCATTTTTCCGTAATGGTGCTAACAAAGAAACTTGATCAAAACAATACCTCGCCGGTTTCCGTCCGGGCAAGGTAAAAAAAAATGTTGGTAGACACAATGACTGCCAACAAAACAGGAAGACCGAGGCAGGCTGTGGCAGGTATCAGATGTGGGTCAAATTAACAGACCCTGCTTACATCAGTGAGTTTGGGTCAAGTTGCTTATTCTCCTATCATCGGATTCTAGTACGGCGAATACAGTACTCATATAACAGGACCCACCTATATTATAAATATATATATATATATATACACACACACACACACACACACACACACCACATTTGTATTTGGCACTAATGAAATGTCCTTCAGCCAAATTCATATGTCCAGGTCATACTGTATTATATTTTGCACCAGAGCCATCATGTGTGACTGAGAATATGCAGAAAATTATGGAAATTAATACTAGTTATGTTCTATATTGGAATTACAGTATTTGCCATTGCAAACATGCAAAATGCAGTAGTTTTTAGTTTTTATTATTATATATTATTCTTATACAGTTATATAGTGGAAATGCTCATGAAGAAAACACATTAATTATTGAAATGTGTAACACTATGCACTGTATTAGACAGTTCTATGTTCATAGTAATAAGTATGTCATACAGAGAATTGGGACCAGGATAGAGAGGTCATTTATGACATCATCAGTCCTAGTTTAGCATTTATAGAAATTATTTGCTCATGCGTGTGTGCTGAACTGCAGGAAGGACTCTTCTCAGTAGAATGTACCTCAATGCAAATATGTTCTGATTAAAAAAATAATTAAATCAGCCTTGGTTATTTTAAGTTAAACATTTAATTGGTGCTTTTACACAGTCACAGTATTTGCATCAGACAATCATTCTGTATTAGACAGAAATAAATATGTATCTATATAAATTTGAGGTGTTTAATAAAAGTATTTGGGTTTAATATGTAATATAAATTTTAAGTAGTGACAGTTTTTGGATTAAATATGTAAAACAGGCCATTCTGGGTACCTGTGGGAAGAATATGCTAGGAATATTTTTAGGAAATATTTTAAGTTTTGGCTGCCTTTAAATGGTCAAAATTTCTCAGGTCATCTTGGTACTGTAAACCAGACATACAATAACCATTTTTTTCTCAGTATTATCAGTGCTCTGTATCTTGTTCATACAATGTATTTTTGGAATCTGTTGGTTCCTTATTGCAGGTCTGCATAATTATTTAACAGTTTGAATACTAGTGCACAGTTTTGAATATTTTCAGACTGCCTGCTGTGGGTTCTGTTCTTTTATCTGAGGCATTTTAAGCAACATTGGGTCTGGTTAGTACTTGGATGGGTGACCGCCTAGGAACACCAGATGCTGTTGGCATCCCTACGTCAAGTGGGGTTGGAGGAGGATTAGTGCCCCTCTCTGTAAAACAATTAACTCTAAGCCCTTGGCCACCCTGTTTGGGATACATGGCGTCTGGCAATGAATGAATGAATTATATCAAATTTCCTTTCTGTTGCTACTGTTACGGACACCTGCTGTCCTTCAGATATAACCAGTTATGTCCTGTCACTAACTCTGTCCTATTTTTTTCTTAGTGGTCAACTGAGCTCTGCATCTACAGTAGGTCTGTCCACTTATGCATAAGACTGGTGTTCACGTTTCCACTAATTCTCACTACTTTCATCACAACAAATACTACTACACTATTGAAATAATAACGTAGTGTGGCAGCCTCTGATCAGTGGTATATTCTCACTGGGGTAAAAGATATCAGTTTGTTGTTAATGCCTTAGAAACTCAGTTCCCCCATCATTCTGCTTGACACAATCTTCTACAACATTACCTTGTGTCATTCAGTGGCAATACAACTCAGACCTTCAACTTGGCAGTACCTGATATCAGCTGATCTGAGGTTAGCTGTGCTGAGCAGAGTCTCTTTAACCTTGCTCAGCTGCTGATCATGTACAGGGGCTATACTTGCCCCTGTGTGAAGTACAGTTCTTATGTGCAGGGAAGTACACCACATACAGCCTTTTAAACTTTTCTTTTATTGACTCTCTTCAGTCTCGTATTCTCGCCAGTATTTCATCATTTTGTATTTACTATTCCTAATACACAGGACACTGTTCTTCTATTCCTTTCCTTTACGGTGGCCACAGAAAACCTCGTTTATGCACACTTTCACACCTTTTCCTGTCAAACTGTGTAATTTCTATCTGTCTACTGCCAGATGCCTTAATCCCGTAAGGGGTGGCCACAAACAAATCGCCTGTATGTCGCCCTGTCCCCCACCATTTCACTGCCCTGCTCCCAGCTCACACTCCCCTCTCTCATATTATACCCCTCCACTCCATCCTTCTATCTCCTCCTTGGCCTTCTCCTCCCTCTTTCTCCCTCCACCTCACTCACATACACCCTTCTCATCAGTCTCTCGTTCTCCATCCTTTCCACATGGCCAAACTACCTCAGTGTGTTACTCATCATGCTTCCTATCACATCCACACCACAACTTTCCTTCACTTCCTCATTTGTCAGTCTCTCTTTCCATGTGATTCCACATGCTCCTCTCAAATAACTCATTTCCACTGCCCTCACTCTTGACTTGTGTCCCTCCAGCAAGGTCCAAGCTTCACTTCCATATGTTAAGAGTTGGTGTCACAATACTGTCATGCAGTAACTTTTTCACTTCCATGCTCACTTCTCTGTTTCTTATAACCGCTTTCAAAGAACCAGTGACCTTTCTTCCTTGTTGCATCCTTTCAAGCACTTCACCCTCTAAACTTCCATCCTTACTCATCACACTATCAAAGTACTTAAATGCACTCACATTTTCCATTTCCTCCTCATCCAACCTCACTGTACATTCAGTGACTTCATTTCTCTTGAAAACCATAACTTTACTCTTCCCTACATTTACCTTTAGATTCCATTTCTTACACACACTTCCAAACTCATTCAATAAGCCTTGCCGCTCCCCTTCATCTTCACTTAACAACACAGTGTTATCTGGAAACAACAATACAAGGAGTTTCCACATACTGCCCTCTCTCATTAGGGCCACTCAGACATCCAATGCCCTACCTTGTATCTCTTTTATAACCCCACCTATATAGAGATTAATCAACCATGGGGACATGACACATCCCCTGTTTCAATCCAACCTTCAAATAGAGAAATTCACGCAGTTCACGGTCTACATGCACTGCAGCCTTAGCACCCTTATACACTCAATCCTCTTAAATCTCGTTCATAAATCACGGATTCGTAAATCACGGCTACGTGGCCGTCAGACTGCCGGCAACCTTAAATCACTGTTAAGTCACGAAAATCGTGGACCTAGGCACCCAAGTGGGCCTTTTCCGAGGAGAACCGTAGACCACGGCATTCCAACTGAAAATCGTGACCCAACAACCAATCACTGCGTGTCCCTGGTGGCATGTGTGCATACTAATGCCGCCTTGTTGTTGTTGTTGTTCTTGTCTTGCCAGTCCACACACTACAGACCGTCGCCGAGGAGTACAAGAGCTACCTGCCTTTTTTGTGCAACTTCCCCTCCGTCTCCTACCTGCCATGGCCCCTCCCGACCCCCCGATGAAGCGCTCTAAGCAGTATGACATCAAGAAGCTGCTGCCGTTGTTGTACAGTCAACGTTTGGAGCTTATTTGTCATGTTGAGAGGGGAGAGATGTTTTCAAAGCTGGCAAAAGAGTTTGGGAAGAACAAGTGCTGAGAGGTTCTAAGTTCTTCCCAACACCACCCCACTCCATTCACTTAAGTAATTTCGTCATAGGATTAAGGTGAGATCCCTTAACATGGCTTATTTCTATTTAATACATGCACTGAATATTCCTAAATCCGTATGTTTGTGTTTGATGGTGCCAAGACAGGTGTAGGTAGGGTGCTGTGGGGGTGGGTTGGCCAAAGTCCAGACCCAAATTAATTTTTCACATAAGAGTTATTATTCATAAATCACGGAATTCGTAAATCACAGCAGTGGTCCAGACCCAAATTGCCACGATTTACGAGGATTGAGTGTACATACTCTTCATGGCATTCAACAACTTCCCATTTTCTCCATATATTCTTAATACTTTCCATAATCCCTGTCTATCCACCGTGTCATTTGCTTTCTCCAAATCCATGAAAGCTACATACAACTTCTTTCCCTTCTCTAGAAACTTTTCCACTGAAGACCTGAGAATGAATATCTGATCTACACAACCTTTTCCCATCCTCAAATCTCCCTGTTCTTCACCAACTAATTCCTCTGTTATTTCCCTGACTCTGCCAATAAGTATCCTACCATATACTTTTCCTATTACACTAAGAAGACAAATGCTTCTATGATTATCACACACTTCTTTTTTTCCCCTCTTCCTTTGTACAGGGGAATAATTATATCCGACTTCCAATCCTCTTTACCTTCCTCCCAGGCCAATCCGCACATCTTCCTCATCCATTCTACTAATACCTCTTCCCCATGCTTCAGCATTTCACCACACACTCCATCAATTCCTGGGCTTTCCCCATTTTAACTTTCTTCATTGCTTCCACAACTTCCATCCTACTGATTTCTTCCTCTCTTCTCACATCCCTCCTTCTCACAGGCATTTTCCAACCACTTATACTTGCATTACCTTCATTTTCTATGTTCAACAGTTCCATAAAGTGTTCTCTCCATCTGCTCACTTTTTCTCCCTTCTCCACTAGTAATCTACTATTTTTACCTTTCACCCCCCAACTAGCTTCTTTAACACCATCTAACTCTCTTTATCTCTTTCCAGAACATTTTCTTACATGCCATCCATGTTACACTCAAATTCCTTCCAAATTCCTCATCCACTCTCTTCTTACTCTCCCTTACTACCATAATCTTTTCACCTCTCTCTTCCTCTCCACATATAACCCTCTCTTCTGTCCCTCAACTTCCTCCACACTTGTTTCTCATCCATTCACTATATGCTTTCTTTTTTTGTGCCACAGCCTGTCTCACCTCTTTATTCCACCATGCTGTTCCTTGCACCACTTTTTGTCTTCTCTTCACCTCACACACCACCTCACATGCTGCACATGCACACACCTTCCATGTCCCCCATTTGCTCCAAATCATATTTACCCAATTGTTCCTCCACTTCTCTTATATTCTACATTTTTCTCATTCTCTTGTAACCTTTCCACCCTGTGTAATGCAATACTTAATCAGTATTCTTTGTCATTAATGAACATGAAGTGGTTAGGTCTGGTGCAGTCATTCTCAATCTGTCTGTCTACCTCTGTATAGGACCTCTAGTCTTTGTAACCCACTGTATTAATGCATTACTTCAAGTGATCTTGATTTAGGCTTTTTTATGTATTTTTCATCTTTCTTTGGAAGGAATCTTATCCAAACTCTCAGCTTTTGATTCCTTCTTTATGAATTGAAACAATTATATCTAATATAAGAATTTGGAGAAAATAAAAATTCTTGCTGTTCCAGGAAAGGATGATTTACATTACTGACATTTGATTATTCATTTGGCTGCAAATGATATACATGATAGTATTACTATCTATCTATCTATTGCCAGACGCCTCAATCCCATTTGGGGTGGCCACAAACAAATCACCTCCAAGTCGCCCTGTCCCCCGCCATTTCACTGCCCTGCTCCCAACTCACACACCCCTCTCTCATATACCTCTCCACTCCATCCCTCCATCTCATCCTCGGCCTCCCCCTCCCTCTTCCCCCCTCCACCTAACTCACATACACTCTCTTCGTCAGTCTTTCACCCTCCATCCTCTCCACATGGCCAAACCACCTCAGTGGGTTCCTCATAACGCTTCCTATCACATCCACATCAACACCACAACGCTCCTTTATATCCTCATTCATCAGCCTGTCTCTCCACGTGACTCCACAGGCTCCTCTTAAATAACTCATTTCCACTGCTCTCACTCTTGACTTGTGTCCTTCCAACAATGTCCAAGCTTCACTTCCGTACGTTAGAGTTGGTATCACAATACTGTCATGTATAGCCAAGTATCCTCATTAAGTTTTGATTTTTATTGGTAGCAATGCACCAAATGTGTGTTGTGGATAGTTGCTAATTATATTTTAGATAAGGACAATCCACATTTATCTAAACTCCGATAATGAAGAAGGCTTATTTGGTTCCATGATGTGTACTTAATATCATCATTTAAATTTATATACTGTATTTTATTTAGTCTGGTTTACAGTTACAAGCTTACCTTTTACATTATTTTAAGTATCCCAATTTTAGCATGGGACAAAAATAGGTATGATGAACATGATCATTTTATTAATTAAAATGTGCATTATTAGTCCCTGAAGAACTCTGTATTTAAAATAGTCATTCTTTTTCTTACTGGAAAATAATCCTGATGCAGTATATGAGCTAGTTATAAAGAGATATATGTGTGCATTTAATGTCCACTATAGTACTTAGTATAATCAAATATGCAAGTAGATTTAATAATTTGTAATATGTAGCCCTTGACTGTTGGAGCCTAATCTCAAGAGTTAAAAGAGGCTGTAGACAATGTTTCATTTGATAAAACCTGTACTTTTTTATTGTTCGGTAATGCTTGTCTCAGTCTGTCATCTCTTTAATATAGCCAACCATATGTCATTGATAATATTAGCACTCACCTGCACTTACAAAATCTGTTTTCCATTTCTGACAAAACTCCACAAATTTCTGTATATAATGCATTGTATTTGCAGTTATTGCAAGAAAAAAAATCGCAGTGCAGTAGTCATTGCTATGAGTCACAGAATCTCAAATGTGGTAGTAGTAATTATTATTATTTTTCAGTGGTAACTGCTGTAGAGCATACTGATATTTGAATGAACTAACAGTGTCTGAAATAGTGATAAATTATTCTATGCACAGATTTCAATGCACTGAAAGCCTTAAACATGCATTTTTTTTTCCCCCTTCAGCTGAAATAAGTGGTCATGTTATATTAAAGTGTAGTTCTTTCTTTGCAGTTAATATTGACCTAATGTACAGTATGTATGATTTCTTTTCTGCACTGAATTACCATAAAATGTTTATCTATCTGTCTTCGGCCAGATGCCATAATCCTGTAAGTGGTGGCCATTTGCCTTTAAGTTTGATGATTTATGAGGAGGAGCATTAATCCTCTGCCAACCCACTTGTTGACATGTAAAGAACATGTATGGGTTGGTTATATGGTTACCATCCAGGTTGTACATGGTTTCCTGGCTTACAGGAAACCATTAAGCTTGTCATTCAATATAAAGCTACCTGAAGAGGAAAGAAAAGCAATAAAAAGTGACAGGAGAGATGGGAGAGATAGGAAGAGAGGAGGGCAGCCACAGAAAAAGAAAGATAAAGGTGAAAGAAGAAGTAGGCGGCTCTACATGAAGTGACTGGACGAAGGTTGCCACCACCTACATGCAGTATAATAATTGCTCATCCTCTTCCACATGTGTTGTTTACAAGGAAGGTTTCTGTGGGTTATATGCTATTCATGATATAGAAATTTAGACATACGGTTAATTGTGATGTAAAAATTTTAAGCACTGCATTTGAGTCAGTTTGCTGCAACATATAGTATTGTATAGTCAGTGTAATTATAATATGAGTGCACAAAAGTTAGTAAGTGCTGGAGAGTGCTAGCTCTTATAGTCATCTGGTAATTCTGTCTCATTCCTAGGCCTGTAGTTTTGTCAGTAAGGAGGTTTCCAAGCATCCCTCTCCTTAAACTTTTTGTATATGGCATGTTGAGGTTATCTATTTACTTATTTTCAAATTATGTGAATAAAAAGGCAGATAAAATAGCAAAATATTAGGGCCCAGTATGCTGAATGATTAGTTAAGGTAAAAGTGCTAGAAAGCCTCCCATGCTTACAAAAATATGTGTCCATGAATTTTAAAGCATCTCCTACACCAAGGTTTTCCTAACTGCTGGTTTGAACCTTGACCAGATAGTCATTAATATACAACACAGATCTGTTAGTACACGGCCACTGAAACACTTTCTTTTCAGTGCTTTTATAACATACATCAGGAATGTTCCAGTTTATTATTCTGTCCATGACTTTGTCGGTGCTTGTTAATCCTAAATCAGGTGTGCTGCCATCCTTTCAGGGATCAAACACATTTGAATATTTTATGCAAATAGTTTTTAATTTTGTATAATTACTGGAGACAGTGTAAAATGCTGTATATGAATTATGATGAATTAAGATCACCATAAAACCACATTAGGCCAGTGAATACATTTGGTTTAATGTTCATATGCTATGGATTTGGATTATCTTGGCTAACACTGTAAGCCATTTATGGTTGTTACATTACTTTTGTAATGGTTCATACTTAAAAACACAGAAGTGCCATTAAATAGCATTTCAAAATCAGCATAGCTGAGAGGTAACTTTACTTATTTTTCATATTATTTCTTTGATGATGCATGCTTGTTTTGTAGTGATTTAAGTCCTTTAATGATGTAAAACCAGTTAGGTCCAAATCCATTATAGGAGAAAACACATTTTAACTTAGTGTGGTAAGACCCCTTTATTCCATGGACAGTCCATTATTCCTTCCTTGGCTCTTCCAAAACTGTCAAGCATTTAAAGGTTTCCATATAGTATATGTGCAATAAATTGTTAAGGTTCATGCGAAGGCTAATAGGAGAAGGGACCTTTGACTGGTCAGTAGCAAAGTACAGTTTGAAACCTTAACTAAATCATTGGCCAACTAACTATGTTTGGACTGAAGTAAAGGGATGTTACCTAATTGTTTATTCACAGTTGCCCAAAGTTTACCCAGGTGCAAGGTGGTAGAAATTGCATTAAGAGTAATCAGAGCTAAGAAAATGCATCTTAATCATGTTCCAACAATACATAGATTGAGTCATTTCCTAGTTTGTAGTCCCTTGTACAGTATTCGGTACTCTGTGTTAATGTTAGTACCTTTTCATTGTTGTTTTTATAATTAGTTTACCTATTACACATATCAAGATTTTTGAGCTGCATATATCTAGACAATATATATTTAATAAGTAGAGATGATTCAGTATTTACCATTGAGAGACACAGACATATATGTGACCAATTCCTGGTTGTAACCATGATTTGTTTTTGCAGAAGGGCTAAGAAAGGAGAGAGCAAAATCTTCCTGTGTCTTGTTCATTCCATAAAAACATATAACTAAGTTACAACAGATAATCAGTTGACAATAAATTTTGTCTAGTAGTTTCCCCCCTATTTTGTGAGAGATCCTTTAGATTTTAAATTCAGACTACAGTAAAACCTCCATAAGTTAGAATGCTTTTAGTTGGGATTACGCTTAAGTTGGCATAGCATATGATATTCGTTGATGGAAAAATTTAAATTTCTCAGAAAAAATCACCATAAAAATCCCGGAGAAAACTCCCCTAGGTCGTAAAATGTCACCCAATGGAAACCCAGGCTTGGCATGACGCACTTGTTTCATCATATTTTAGCCTGTGAGAGGCCCATCATCCGCCTCCCACCTCAGTATAGTGTCAATATGCAGCCTCCTAAGCAATGTGTCCTTGGATTTGCCTGCACAAATTTTCTCCGGTGACTCTGATAGTGATTAATTTCACATACAGTAGTGCTTTACAGTAGTGATTAGGTCTATATATAAATTGTAATAGTGTTCTTAAGGCCAACAGTGCATATAAAGTGTAAGGTGGTGCAATTATGATTATGGTTAGAAAATGTTGCACAGAAGTGAAATTGTTGCACAGAAGCAATCATGTGCCCCCCCAGACACCTCTATATCCTACCAAAAGGCCCTCCTTATGCTTGGATTACACTTTCAGTAAACATGGTAAGTGATTTTTTTTTCTTTTTTTCTGGTTAGTGCAGAGCCTCACACTTTCCATAAGTCTGAATTTCATTGGATACAGAATGGCCTCAGCCCCTATTTTTCTGACTTAAAGAGGTTTTACTGTACATTTTTTTCTTTTCTTTTTTTTTTCTTTTTTGCCAGCGACTTCCTCATATGACTGACAGATGAATGAAATGTCTGACATTAGCTGGAATACCATACGAGAGTGGTCTCAACCATGAGAGGGTTAATGGTATCAGTATTAACATTCTCAGGCTCCTGTAATTTAGTCAGTTAATTATAAAAGTCTGGCATTTGCTAGCATAAAATACTCGAGTTGCCCTGACCATGGAAAGGATTAAGTTTGTAGTAAATACCTGAAGAATTGGCTGTTAATGTTCATTTACCGCCATAAATGCTGATATGATGGTTCCCCCTGAATAATTACGGCAATGATTGTATAGGATGATTAATGATTAGAACAAATCTCTGACTCTTAAGAACACTGCCTGCATGTTGTTTCTTAGAATTTCATTTTACAAATGAAATGATTTGCTGTTATGATATGCATAGGTAAACCTGTAAAGTTTAAATATATTCGAAATTTGTGATATACATTATAATGTATTGCGCATAATCCCCTTGAATCAGATGTATTCTGCTGGTTCATTCTTGCTACTTCTAAACTACTATACTCATTTTTGGAAGATCTGGCATAATGAAAACCATAGGTAGCCTTCGTTATACGACTTGAGTTACGGTTTGGAAAGCTGATTGGATAATGATCATAGACCATTATAACATGAGTTCGATGGGGATACATTTTGACCCAATGGTCAACCACCAAACATAAGTCAAAAACAAGTTTCCAGTTCCTCTCAATTGGTAGTTATTTCATTTCACTGCACCTCATTTGCTGCTTGAACTCCAACATCACATCACTGTTAAATCACAGATACTAACACACTTGGTAATTACGAAGTTCATAGGCCATCTTGAAACAAACAAATGACTGTAGGCTTGCATATCAGTGATCTACGAATATACAGATTGTGCATCAGCCGGTGAGGTTTAGGATGGGACTGTAATGATTAAACAGTACAAGCGAAAAGGTACTTATACAACAAAAGATGTTATAGCTTTATACAGGTCATATGAACAAATGATAGGTTAGTGATTGTGTAACGAGGGTTATCTGTATCTATTTCCCCTACTCTACAATTTCTCCTAAACTATATAAAAACATCTCCAGGTAGCAAGAAGGAAAAAGAATACACCACAGGATTAAAAGGTTAAAGAAACTGTCAACTATAGTACACATTAACCGTAGTAAAAACTCTTCAGTGCTACGCATGTTTCGTGCAGCTGAAAAGCATATTCAAGCTTAAGCACTTAAAATACTCATAATTTTGTCTGGTCCTGTATCCTCATTGGCTATTGAGGCTCTTGTTTGTTTCGCTTTGCTTATAAAGGCTCCAACACACTTACATGCATCGGCCTTGGTCACCCAATGGTGGCTGTCCACACTTCTTGATCTATGGTACCCTCCCTATTCAGTCCCTTCTCTCTGAGGTCACACTTTGTGACCTCAATCCAGTTTCCCCCCCCCCCAACCCTATCCTTGATGTTCACTTCCCTCACCTTTTGCTCCCTATTGTCATCCTCCATCCTATCAATATGCCCAAACCATCTCAGTTTACCCCCCTTCAACACAGCACCAATACATTAAACTAAAGGCTATTTTTCCTCTCAATTCTTCAGTGTCAGTTCTAGCCCCCCCAGGCCTCACATTTAAGGATGTACTATACATCAATCTGATCATTATCAATTCTGTATGTTTGAACCTATGAATATCCTGTTAATTTACTGCCCAAGTCTCACCACTGTACAGCATTACGCTCCTAACACATGCTGCATACAAGGATCCCTCAGCACAGAAGAGCAGCTCTCTCAATGTTAGGACAGGCAACAGCTCCCTGAACTCCTTACTGTAGCTTTACCTCCAGCATGTAACATGTCCCCCAAATAACAAAACTCCACACACTCAAGTGACTCTCCAGCAGGCTCAATCCTTGCACATCTCTCAATCTTTGCATGCTCCCCTCAACATACAGCACACACAAAATCAGCATTATATCACAGCCTACTTCTAATACCACTTCATCTCTTATGCATCCACTTATCACAAACACTGCACAAGATAGAGTTACTTCCCACAACCTTGTGGCAAATTGTATATGACCACACTCTCTCTCTGCTTTGACAGTACTGCCACCAGTCCTATATATCATCACTTTTGATTTATCCACCTTTGCTCTCAGACCCTTGTGCCCTTTTCCATCTTTACACTTCCTGTATCTTTCCCCTGCCTCCCTATCATTCTCTGCAGTCAACACCATGGATGTCCATTTGGGAAGTCATGTGAGATAGGGATTCAAACACCATGACAAACAGTAAGGGGCTCAAAACTGATGCCTTATGCAAGAATGTGAACATTCAAGGAAAACTCATCACTCAAATCTCCACTTACTCTTACCTGGGTGGGAGCACCCATAACTACCCTAACCTACCACTCCTCGGTCCCATGCTCTCTCCTTGCCCACTCACCACCTCCCTAGGAACTCTATCAAATGCCCTTCTCCAAATCAATAAAAACAAAGTACAGATTCCTTTTCTTTCTGTTTTTCCTAAAGCTGTCAAACACTGCATATGGCATCAGTGGTCCTTTTGCCTGGCATAAACCCAACCTACATCTCATCATTATTCATTCTTTATCATACCTTCCAAGACTTTGTCCTTCCTTATCTGATCCAAAAGTTTTATGCCTCTATAAATTCCTCTTCCAGGGCATCACCCATACCCTTACACACATTTACAGTCACATTCTTTAGCCAGTCATCTGGGACAGCACACACATTTGTAATAGAGTTTATTGAATCAATAACTAAACTCCCTTCAATATCTCCTGAGGCCTTCAACATTTCAGCAGTCAACCATGACTTGTCTACCGCCTTCCCCGGCTGCATCCTGCATATTACCTTGTTCACAGTAGTAGCATCAATCAAAGGTCAAAAGACATGCAATGGATCCGCTAACTCTAAACCTTTCCTGTTCCAGCCACACCCCTCATTCAGCAATTGGTTATAATACTCTCTCCAAGCATCTTCAGTATCTTCACTGTCTATCATTACTTTTCCTTAATCATTCTTCACATATTGCTCACCTATGACATCTCTGTTCTCTCTCTTCATCTGATTTGCCACTTTAAAATACCACGTTCTTCCTTTCAACCTTCCCTGTTCCAGTCAGATTCCTCATTCAGCAACTGGTTATATTGCTCTCTCCAAGCATCTTCAGTATCTTCCCTGTCCGTCATTACCTTTCCTTCATCATTCTTCACATACTTTTCATCTATGATATCTCTGTTTTCTCTCTTCATCTGATTTGCCACCTTAAAATACCACATTCTTCCTATTTAGGCTATCCAATAAAGCCGGAGACTCAGATTTTGCCCTGTATATCTTCTTTCTGGCCCTATGCTCAGCAGCTGAAAGTATTCCTTTCTGTTACCACCCTTTTTTTCATTTCTGGAAAAGTCTTCTTTTCTCCTTAACTGCCTCATCCCACCACCATGTTACCCTATATCCTGGAGGCCCCTTGTCTATCCATACACTGAATCGGTAACTCTCAAGCATTGCTCTTGAGAGCCCTGTACTGCTCATTAACACTTCTGTCTACTGCTCCTTGTTAGGCCACCAGTTTACACATCTCACTTTACAAGGCATCCCTTACTGCTTGTTTTTTTCAACTTTCATGTTTTCTTCCTGGGTACTTAGATCCTTTTCTTCACTATCTGCTCTTTTAGTACCATGCCATACCAGTAATTTGTGTTGATGCACACACACTTTGCTCCCTATAATTAACATCCTTCATAAACCTCCATCCAGCCCTCCTGACGTGGAAACACTCCCTATAATTAATATCCTTTATAAACCTCCATCCAGCCCTCCTGACCTGGAAATATCCAGTCTGGAAACTGTTACCACCAGATTCATCAGCCTACTCTCTCTCTTCCAATCAGCCAACTCTCTCTTTTTCCTAACAAGCATGTTACACAGTCATTTTCATTGCCTCCCAAACTTTTCCTTGCTAGTATTTTGAAGTATTTGGTACGTTAATTTATTTATGTTAGTTGTGCAACCTAAGCAAGATTTGAAACATGCAAGATACATAAGAGTGGACAGAAATGGTAATTTAGAAATGGATGCATAGAGTCTCACTGGATGACAAAACCAAGTATTTCAGTGACCTGCAAGAAGAGATTTGGCATAAGAAATATTAGGGAAGTGCTAAGAACTAACAGGCTGAGTTGCTTTAGACATGTTGAGGAAGGTGAAGAGGGGGGACTGGCCAAGGAGGGTCATTGGTGTGAATGTGGAGGGAAGATTGTCCAGAGGCAGACCTAGGAAGGTGTGGGGTGAGGTCTTGCATGAAGACTTCGAGACTAGGAGACTAAGCAGGGAAACAGGTCAACAGTACATTACATGGAGGGCTACTGTTGAGTAAAAGAAAAATTCTGCACAAGTTAGTATAGTCACTAATCTCTAAATGTTAACAGGAATAGTAATTTGTAAAGTGCAAAGTAAATTGTTAAGGAAGAAGTGCTACAAAGCCTCTTAAGCTGTTGGAAATACAGACCTAAATGTGGGAATAATGCTCTTTGAAGAGACCATGAAAAACGTGGGTGGATTTTTTATTTATATATTTTTTTCCACACTTCCAGAGTCCTTCCACTTTGGTAACTGTTTACAAACTATGCATTTGTTTATGACTGTAGGAAGAAATGTTAGTGTACTTAGTGTTTACTGTACTTTAATTGCTGTACTGCACAAATCATTAGTGTTTAAATGAAGTTGTTCTATAATAAAATTTTTCTTGGCATGTTGTGAAGATGGAAAGTCATCATTAATTCTGTTATGTAATACATCAGTTACAAAAAATATCAACTATGGAATTTTGGATTTTGTATGGGCAAAGCTATAGAAACATACTGTACAGTATTAGTGAGCTCTATAGGATCCTCTCATGTGCAAGGGCCTGAGGCAAAGCTACTTTAGCCTAAAACATCAAGGATAGATGGCCAGTGAACTCTCTTTGTTGGCTTTAAAGTGCAATAAATGAAACTCATAAACAGTCCATAAGGCTCTGCCCCTGGTGTGCAAAAATGTGTTTTCAAATGCCAAACACCCTTGAAAGAAAGAGAACATGCAGAATATGGGTTTCTCTGTATAAAGCTAGCATATATCTCATATGGCTTTGCCACCATTCAGTTTTGTTCTAGGGTTCTTGTTCAATATCATAAAAATAAATTTTTTAATTTCATCGCAGTTTTTAGCACAATGTGATGAACGTGTGTCTCTACAATGATCTAGCCAGTGCATGTTTGACAAGATTAGGATTTCATGGGGCACTTCATAAAAAAATACAACATGAGAAGAAAAAGCTCCAAATGCCATCATATAATCTATTTTATCACCTATCTGCACCCAGGCAAAGTGTGAAAAATAATTTTATAATGCTTGACTCACGAGGTATGTGCCACACCTCTCTGTACAGATATTTTGAAATATGTGTCACAGTTCACAAGTAATATGCATGTCATGCAATACTGTTAAGTGAAGTACATAGTGGTGGTACTGGCTTACTGTAATGTATGGCTAGATCACAGTCTATTTCATTGATATTATCTGTTCTTATGCACATGATTTAGCTATAGGTGAAATGCTACTGGAAGTGTTAAGTGGTTTGGAATTACTGTACACGTACAGTTCATCACATACGAACCTAAGACAGTATCTGTGTACTGCATAGTTGAGGTCTGGCATCGGGTGCACTTGACAACTTTGATGTATTCACGTTTGCCGGTGGCGGTGACATGAATAAACAGGGTTGTTAAACATCAGTTTAAATGACTAAGTAACTATGATGCATGAATGTCAAAAGTGTAGATAAACCTCCGCTTCACACTGATACTGTCCCAGGTTCATATGCTGCCAACTGTACATTGTATCACATTCATTATCTTTAGTGTATTGGTTTTGAATTGGCAAAAAGTGTAGATAGACTGCTTCACACAGATACTGACCCTTGTTCACATGTGGCCAATTGTACAGTATATCACATTCAGTGTCTTTAGTGTATTGGTTTTAAATTTGAGCCTAAATTTAACTTACCATGTCATTATGTTTGAAAATGAATTTTCCAATCCCACTGATGAGACAACTAAATAAGGTCTGTGATCTGAACAACAGGTAAACTGATATCACGAGGACATTAAAATTCAATTTCTTTTGCTTTACCTTTTAGTTTACCTGATTATGTAAACCTGGAAGCAGTATTCGCTATCAGGCCACCCGTCTTATTATAGTCCACAACCAAAGAACAACAGCTGTGGCCTGAGGTGAAGCAGTACCAAGAAAGTGAGTTGAAAGCGAGATGATGGGGGAAACAGTGGAAGATGACAAAAATCACTAGTATGTGGCTTTGGGGAGTTAGCAATTACTGCTTCTAAGTGTACAGTACACTGATAGAGTATATGCTGTATCAGATAACAGGACTAAGACGAAACAGGACCTGCATTGTACAGAGACAGTCATGTTGGGTATGAACCTGTGCTGAGAAACGATGAATTAGATCCAAGCTGAGTTGGTCACTGATTGAATTGGGATTTGGGATGACAGGGAATGGAAGCTGCTGATTCAGACTAAGTAATTTTAATGCTGAATGAGCTCTCAGGAAGAATCTACTGTCCCAAATGCAGAAAAATCTAACTCATCCATATCTCAGTCCAGTGAAAAATATATTTTATGTTGCATTTTCATATAAATGTATGACACAAACCTGTATATAATATATATCCTAAACTACATGTGACTTAAATGCATTTACTCTACTTGGAAGAGAAATTTTACAATTTAAGTGTAACTTATAGACTTAAGAACTGTCATACTTTAAGATAACTTCCATGGCCTGGGGAGAACTTTTTCATTTTATTCTTGACAGTCAGATGATTTTTATTCAACTATGGGGAGATCTCTTATTGTGAAATGGTTAGTGGAGATCAATACCATCTGTTTCATTACATGAGATTTTCCCAAAGCAGATTAAAACTGTCTGATGGAACTAGAATACAGTGTAAAATGTCATCATGCAGATGAGGTTAACCAGTCATTAACAGTTATGTTGAATTTTTGTTTATTGTTGGATTTTAGTACAGATATAGAATTTGTTTCACTATAAAATATATTGAAACAATTTTTTTTTTTTTTTTTTTGCGGTACTTTTTTCTTTTGCACTGACAAAGTCCACAACATACACTATAGTGCTGCTTTGATTGATTTTTTTTTTAATCCTTTCATGAATACTGTACAGTGTTTTGTGGTGGGTAATTATTTGAGAATGGTTCTACCCCACAGGTATTGCAAAAGCAACTTAATTGTACGATGCACATACTGTAGAGCAGAAAGTGTATCCCTGTGAGGTGGAGCCAGAATTCAGTGCTGCTCTGATTGATATTTTTTAATGTTTCATGAACACTGTACAGTGCTTTGTGGTGGGTAATTATTTGAGAATGGTTCTACCCCACAGGTATTGCAAAAGCAACTTAATTGTATGATGCCTATACTGCAGAGCAGAAAGTGTATCCCTGTGAGGTGGAGCCAGAATTTGTAAGGCTCAGGTGGTGAATTAAAGGATGGATGGTCCAGTTCACTGGACATTGCTTTCTGATACTGCATATATATTTTTTCTGTTTCTTGACCCTATCCACTCCATTTATTATTGGGAAATAGGTTTAAGATGAACATCACACAAGCTTGTTGAAGTTTATTTAGGCATTTTTATGCATGATCTGTGTGAAAGTATTAATCTCTTTAATCCAGGGATGTAGTTTTTAGTTTACAGTATTCTTTCCGCTACTAGATGATGATACTCAGCCTAGGAAAAGTCTCCTAGTAATGAAAGGGTTGATGAAGGTTATATCGAATTCCTAGTGCTGAATAAAATTATCAGGAGGTACCAAGAATAAACTTACAAATACCTGTACATGTACACCACCAGAACGAAGGAGTAAATAGTTTAACGTACAGGACAGTACTAGATGGACCTAAAATTATTTGTGTCAGTAACAAAGATAATCGTACAACAGGAGGGTAGCCAGACTACATGACTTACACACCATGACTCAATTCGTGTTATGACTAATGCAAGGTACAGAAAATGGGTATATGCTGCATGAGATTGTTGTAATGCAGGCTCTGTTTTTATGTATCTACCACCCTCTGTCACCCTTTAACCAAACAGTGCCAAAAACATTGTATATGAAGCACACTACTTGTGGAATAAAAATTTTGTGCCATCTCTATTGTTTTGCCAGCCACCAGACTCACTAGTGAGTCTACATAAACAGTGCAGATATTTGTAGTATAAATATTCCCACCATACCTTTCAACAAGAGTATCACTCTTCATGTTTTGTCAACCACATTGATAACTACTATACATTATGTCTGCTGTAACTTGGCCTAAGACTGTCATCTCTCCATGTACCTCTTCCAGGGTACTGCACTACCTTATACTTGCACAGTAAAGAACTCCCCATTACCTTTAGACAGTGTGAAATTCCCAAGTATCTGTAATGTATATTCTATTATGCAGATACACATAATAAAAGAAATATTTATTTAGGTGTTTATTGCACATATGGAGATGGGCATTTGTACAGTTAAAGGGTGAATGCTTTCTGTACTTAGTTCATGCTTATTTTGCAATGAACTGTCATTTACATCCAACATTTTTTATTTTTAAAATAGCTTTAATAGAGGGAAATGATTTTGTATTACAGTATAAAACAGTTTTCAGTTGACCATTTGTCTTTATTATCTACTGTCTGCATCATGCACATAGAGTAATGGGATTTATTTCTTCTACTCATGCAGAGCAAATAGTGTTGCTTCTTGAGGATAAGGTGATATGTTTATGTGCAAAGGCTATATCTACTTAGCAATACATAACTGACTGTACATATTCTTTTTCAACTGTTCTACATTTTTCACATTCTAAACTAGATTAAATATACAGTATATCCAGTATTCTACAATGCATTTATTCCTAGTTTTAGAATCCATGTCCCTTTCTGTACATACCATTTATAGAAATATAAAAAGCAGTAAACCTTGTGTCCTAAGTAGACTGTGTCATGTGATATAATACAATACAGCCTTAAGCATTCTGAATAATGTAGTATGGCTTTTGTGCTGCACATGATTCATACACAAAGTTTTAAAGGAAGCAAATTAACAAATATTTATATACCCTGTTGGCAACAGGTGAGAGTATTCAGTTACTTATAGTTTAACTCCATCCATTTTTCAAAAGACACATTGCATACATCATGCATTATGCAGAAGTAAAAAGGAAATGATAGCAAAGAATAATGTGAACTGTGTGTGGAGAGTCTCTGTAGTAGAAGCAGATGACAGAATAGCATAGAAGGACAGGAAAGATTTAGACAGAAATGAGGCTGAGTAGGCAAGATTTTTTGTTCTGAAGATGCTAGTTTGAAGATAATTTGATAAAGATCTGTAATAACTTAAGACAAGGATGAATGGAATGCATTATGGTTAGTGTATGGAATACAGTCCAATATGCTTTACAGAATGGGTGAAGGACTATTGCAGGTAGTAAAGACTTGCTACATGAGAACTAGTGCCTGTGTGAAAGTGGAATAGAGATATACAGTAGTCTGGAAGTGTGAGTATGAAACAAGGCTGTGTCATTCAGTCATGGGTGTTCAGCATTAGGTATGATATAAGATAAATCAGAGTGCAACTAACATACATGGGATACAAAAGAACCCTGAGATAAGCAGAGAATATATCCATCCATCATCCAATCCTACATTGCCCCATGAGGAGCGTAGGAGCCCGGGGCTAGGCAGTTGGTCCCGACGTTGAAGATGAGAGTGACCAGCCTCATTCATCCCTAAGGGGCATTACATGAGCAATCAACCCCAACCACTCCTTGGATATAAACCTTAACCGGCTCAATCCAATTGGAGCGCAATAATTACCCACTAAACTACCAGGCGCCAAAATTTGGTTATATGGTTACCACCCAACATAGTAAATGGTTTCCTGGTACAGTATACAGGAAACCATTTGACTTGTCACTCAGTGCAGAGTCATCCACAGGCAGACAGAATAGGAAAGAATGACAAAAGAGGGAGTGTAAAGTCACTCGTAGGCAGAAGGACATGGAAAGAATGAAGGAAAGAAACACAGAAGAGGATGGAAGGAAAGAAGGATGGAGGAGAGGAGAGGGCGGACACCTGACAGCAGCCCTACACCGAGTGAGTGGATGGAGAGTGCCCCCACCTACCACAAAGTGAATGTATGTTAATTGTAAAGTATGAATAAGGGAAAAAGAAGAATTTTCTTGTGATTTTGAGTGCAAGAGGTTGCAAATGAAAATACAGTAATACCATTTGCTGTTCTGGCCCTTGTACCAAGTTAAGTAAGGTTATAGTGTAAGAGGAGAGATTATGAAATTATTAACTCCAGGTTCCTACAGCTCTTTCATCCATTTCTGACCCTAGCAGTGGAGTTTGTTTAGCTCCTGCACAAACCATATCACCTACATAAAAAGAAAAAAATAATAATAATAATAATAATGAAAAAAAAAAAAAAAAAACTTGCATTAAAAATAGGGGCAGATTTAGGAATATTATAGAGGTGTTTCCCATGTCACTTCAAAGTCATGAAGGTTTGGCATCCTCTTTCTGTCAGCCAACAATGTACTGTCTGTGTACCAAGGATGGCTTGTATCATATCTGTCTGGAAGATATTATACTGCAGCTAGAAAAAGATCCTATCTTTATACTGTATCTCTAACTATCTGTAGCCAGACGCCTTAATCCTGTAAGGGATGGCCACAAACAAACGGGATCCATGTTGCCCTGTCCCCAGTCATCATGTTGCCCTTCTTCCAACACACACACACCTCTCTGTCATATACCTCTCCACTCCAACCCTCCATCTCATCCTAGGTCTTTCCCTTCCTTCCCCCCCCCCCTCTGCCTCACTCTCACTCTCCTTAATAGTCTCTCACTATCCATCCTCTCCATATGGCCAAACCACCTCAATGTATTCTCCAAACACTTTCTATCACATCTACATCCACACCACAATGCTCCTTCACTTCCTCATTTGTGAGTCTCTCTCTCTCCATGTAACTCCACATGCTCCTCTAAAATAACTCATTTCCATTGCTTTCACTCTTGACTTGTGTCCTTCCAACAACGTCCGCATACGTTAGAGTTGGTATCACAATACTATCCCATAGAGGCTTTTTTTACTTCCCTGCTAACTTCCCTATTTCTTATCACTGCTTTCAAAGAACCAGCAACATTTCTTCTATGTTGTACCCTTTCAAGCACTTCATCCTCTAAACTTCCATCCTTACTCAGCACACTACTCAAATACTGAAATGCACTCACATTTTCCATTTCCTCATCAGCCAGCTTCAATGGGCATTAAAGTACATCAATGGGGATTAAAGTACAGTACTCTTTAATGGTATCACTGTGATAAACCAGGATTACTTACCAGACAGCAGAGGCAAGACTCCTTGATCTATCCACAGAAATGCACATCTGCTAAGCCTGTCCTAACATTTTGATCATCTGTCCTTGTTCATCCCTACACAGAGTACAATAAAAGCTGACAACATTCTGCCTACCTCCCTACCTCCTTCATTAATGCACCTCTTGTCTACAAAGTTATTGCAATATTACCTATGACAATCATTAACACTACCCTTCCTACACACAACCACAAGACCTCTTACCTTTTACTGTACTACCAGTATCATCATCCACATAAGTGATCATCACTTCACTGTATTCACTTTCATTCTCAATCCTTTTCACTGATTCATTTCTTTTCTCTATGGCTTCACTAATCTTTCTGCAAACAGCACTAAGTCATTAGCATAAAACAGCTCCCAAGGAAGGTTATGCCTTAATTACTCCATACTGCCTCATAAGCATGATAATAAATGACAGAGGGCTCTGAACAGATCCATGATACACTTCAGCATTCACTGACACTTCACCACTCAGGCCACCCTTCACTCATACTTGAGTTTTTGCATCCTAATACTAGTACTCTGCCATAACCACTCTGATGGTGCACTCCTCACATCTGAACTTACTCAGTGCCCATCGCACAATCTCTTAAGATGTACCATTATAAAGTTTTCTTCAGGTTAATAAAGCAAAATCAAGCTTCTGTGACCAGCAAGTCCATATGGACATGAAAATTTAGACACTGAATGAAAGGGTAAAGGCCAGGTATTAACTGAGGTTCATTACCAACAAACAATGGTACTAGGAGAGATGCCTTCATGTGAGGGCACCAATGAAAGTGGTTTGCTCTGCTGCCTAGTTATGCAAATACCCCTCAACTCCTTCCCTAGCCCTCAAAGGAAAGATGTTGGACCACAGGTAAAGGGCAACTACCCTGCAGTTCATCAGGGCCACATCCCATGAGCCTGGGGTTGCAACTACAACAACTACGCTACTACCTAGACAACAACTTTAATGAGAATTATTAATTATACAATAACAGGGAATTATAAATTTTTGGTCTGGAAGAGAGTAAGAGTGGCATAGCACATCCATGAACAGAAGCACACTGAGGTAGCATTTATATGTGAATAGAATGAGGACAGACTAGTGAGTTTAAAATAAGTGAATCATGCTGTTGCATGGAAGATACCTTCAGATAAGTGGAGGAAACAAGTTAAACAATATACTGAGAAAAATGCTGGCAAAAGAAAAAGAATAAAGGCTGAAAGAGCAAAAAGGATGTGTGAGGACTGAGCAGTCCAGAGATTTCTGTTAAGGATACCCAGTATGAGCTAGTGAGTAGAGCATCTGCAAAAGAGAAATGGTACAGTAGAGGTAAGCACAACAGTAGTCTGGAAAAACAGTCTTTATAAGAATGTGGCAATCAACAGGTCCATTGAAGTAATGTAAGTTTTAAAATATCATATATACATATATTTTTGTGCTGTTAAATGAATCTGCATCACTAGGACATTTCTATGTAGGAAATCCTTAGGGTTCTACATATATATATATTTTACAAGCTACCATTATACCATACTGTCTATGTCTGTAATGTGATATTACTTTTGAATCTTAAAACAAAATATTCTTTCTATACAGGGGATGCAGGGTTAAATGAATCTGCATAACTAGGGCACTTCTATGTAGAAGGAAATCCTTAGGGTTCTACATTATATATATATATATATATATATATATATATATGTATCAATTTGGTTTTATGCCAGGTATTCCCGAAGGGCTAAGGCATTGCTTCTGGGTAGAGGATTTTTGGATTGAAGCGTGTAGCATTTTATGACCGGATGCCCTTCCTGATGTCTATTACCATTATACCCTACTGTCTATGTCTGTAATGTGATATTACTTTTGAATCTTAGAATATTCTTTCTATACAGGGGATGCAGTTTTGTGATTGTGAGTTTAATTAACTTAAATATTAAACATCAGTAACATAGGTTATTATAAACACAGCAGTGATGTTTAATAAAGTTCTTATGGTTTGTTTGTGTTTAGCCACCTCAATTTTTTCCAGTTTGTTCTTTAAAAAAAATTGTTTTTTTTTTTTTTTTCTAGTTAACTCACCTGCACAAATATCCTAAGGTAGATTGGTCTTAAGAAGTAAATGGAAGAATGACAGTTTCACTAGGAGGCTATATAAACATGGGCATCCAGAGGGGGGGGGAGGGGCAGTTGCCCCCCTTGGAATTTGACGGCTTCAGTTCTTGTTCAAGGATGATTGAGTGATTTGAGTCGATTCATGCATTCTGTCACTATGCATTTGATTAAGTCATGTAACTCGTGTAAGTATATGCCTTTGCCTATTTGGAGTGTGTGTATTTAGATATATTATAACTGCATATACACGTATATGTATAATTTATTTTGCCCCCCCTTACAAAAAATCCTGTGGATGCCCCTGTTTTATAAGGTGGATGGATGCAGAGGCTGATGGTGACTGAGGATAGTAGTTACAACAGTGGTTTCCAACCTTTTCTAATCTCACCCCCCCCTCACTGAATGACATGTTCCCTGTGCTCCCCTTCCTCGAATATTGTATTTTACTGGCATAGTTGGCACATGTCAGTAAATATCATAGATTCTTAATGTTTGAAATTGTTTATATATTCAGACAACTAGATTTCTTATTCATATCTGAAATATTTTCTCCATATTTAGAAATTACTGAATTCCATCATAATTCATAGTTTTCAAATATAATTACCCTCTTTATCAAGCCTTCGCGCCCCCCCCAGGCAGCCCTTCGTGCCCCCTTGGGGGGGCGCGCCCCACAGGTTGGAAACCATTGAGTTACAAGGTGCAAGAGTATGTCCTCACAAGTTGCCTTTTGATATTTTTCATGCAAGTGCACAAAACATACATGAAAGCTTGTCTACTAAAGTTCCATTGCCAGCTATAAATCTGATTTTTCTGTTTCCCCAAATTTACCATACTTATTATATGGAAAATGTTGAGATTTTATACCACATCCCTGACTTAACAAGGGGAACTAGTTGTACTGTGCATGAAATGGTGGTGTGTTACAGGAAGGGGGCTGTTATTAAGGATGGGTGCAAACCTCTGGAGTTCTTTTATGGAGACCACCCTACACAGACAAGAGTTAGAAATAAATCTCTGATGTAATTTGTGGAGGTAAAAAGGAGAGGGAGAACTTAATATTAGGAAAACGGACCACAGAAGCCGCTTTGGAATATATGCTAAGTATGGTAGGTGGCGGCGACCATCATCCACTCACTTGATGTAGTGCTGCCTACTTCTTCCTTAGCCTTTATCACTCTTTTTCTGTGCCTGCCCTCCTCTCTTCCTATTTCTTCCATCTTTCCTGTCACTACTTATTGCTTTTTTTTCCATTACAGGTGGCTTTACATTGAGTGACAAGCCAAATGGTTTCCTGTAAGCCAAGAAACCATTTACAACGCTGGGTGGTAACCATACAACCAAACCATACGTGCTCCCTAAGTGTCAAGTGGGTTGGTGAAAGGTTAGTGCCCCTTCCTGTAAAACAAATAACTCGAGTCAAATGGCCACC
Source organism: Coenobita brevimanus (assembly GCF_032717465.1). NCBI lineage: Eukaryota > Metazoa > Arthropoda > Malacostraca > Decapoda > Coenobitidae > Coenobita > Coenobita brevimanus. The sequence goes on along the minus strand of NC_137020.1, from coordinate 23,641,831 downwards.
CCGTACGGGATTATGGCGTCTGGCAATAGATAGATAGATAAAGAAAGAGAAAGGTAGTAAAGAAGTGATCATCACCATCACTCAAACACCATGACCACCACCTAAACCACACAACCATATTCACCACCCAAAACCCACCACCGTCATTCACTCACCACCACCACCCAAACCACTAGTGTTATTACCATCACTGCCACCTATGTACCACTACTACCACACCAATACCCCCACCACCACCACACACCACAACCACTACCTAAAACACCAGCATCACCAACTAAACACCACCATTGGCACCCAGACACCAACATCGCCACCACTGGCATTCAGACACGAAATCAGCACCACCACCACCACCACCAGCCAGACATTATCATCACCATTGAGACATTACCATCACCATCAACACCCAACCGCCATCATCAAAACCACAACCACCACCACTGCTACCCTACCAACACCATAACTTTACCAACACCAAACTGATCCTACCACCACCACCCTGACCCTATTACTACCACCACTACTCTGACAATATGATTTGGTCCATCACCACCCTGACACCATCCCCACCACCACCAGCACCACACTGACCCTACCATTGCCATTATGTACACTCACCATGACCCTACCACCAGCACCATCACCACCACCATTCTGACCCTAGCAGCAGGCTCACCATCATCACCCTAATCCTAGCACCACCACCCCTACCACAACCCTGACCCTACCACCAGCACCACCACCACCACCCTGACTCTGCCATAACAACCAGCAACACTTTGACGGTCTGACCCTACCACCACCACCAAACACTATCCTGACTCTCACCGTGGCTCTGCCATCACAACCACCCACCCATATATCCCCAAACGTCATCATCATCAGCAGCAGCGGCAGCCTGAGTCAGTCCACTGCAAGACAAAGGTCTCTCCCCTTTTTCCAATCTGACCAGTTGGCTATTAGCCTGTTCCAACCAATCAGCTGATCTCCGGATCCCATCTCCCGATCTCGTTCCCTGTCTCTCTCTTCTTCCTGTATCTCTGGGTTGCTACTGGGCTACCTTGGCTGTCCATCGTGGCCTGCCCACATACATTCGCGTTTTTTTTTTATTGTAATGATTATATCCTCTACTTTCGTCTGTTCCCTTAAGCAGGAATTTCTCTATTTCTCCGTGTGACTCCTAACATAATCCCCTCCTTTCCTCTCAGCACTCAAAAATTTTGTTCCAAAGATTTTGTTGGACTCCATGTTTCAGATATAAAAATTTAAAAAAGGACACACTGATTATACAGCCATCTCGTTTGGCATATGGTAACTGCTTATTTTCATGTAGTTAATTAGTTTGCCTTTTTCATGTAGTTACTTAGTTTGCCAAAAGCCCTCCATCCTATTTCTATTCTTCGTTTAATTTCGCTGTCGTGTGGTGGGTCTACCTGTACTGGCTGAACCTGGTATATGTATTCCTCAACATATTAGTTCACCTGTTTCTACTGGACGGGACAAACATGTCTGTTAAACATAATCTTCGTCTTCTTCATTTTCATTTTCAAGCCCACCTTCAGACCCCCTATTCAGGTCACCTGTGATTTCTTGTAATTCCTGAAAAGGACTATGTCGGCTGCAAATAGACTGTTCAATCATTCGCCATTTAATTCCCTTTTCATCTCAATCTCAATGTCTGAAAACGTTCTTTAGGCAAGCGGTGTATAATTGGGGTGATGTGTCTCCCTGTCTGACACGTTTTTTTTTTTTTTTTAAGAACTGGCTATACTTATTATATAGTTTTATGATGGCCGTGATCTCTATAATTATGTTTTAGTAATTCAACGTAAGTTTCTTCTACACCTTGTCCTCGAATTGCTCTGATCACTGCAGGTGTTTCAAATGAAACAAATGGTTTCTCATAATCAATAAATACCATGCACGAAGGTTTCTTATATTCTGAAATTAACTCAATCACCTGATAAATAACATACATAAGGCCTGTTGTCGTGTAACCACTTCAAAATCCTACCGTTCTCTTGGTTGGTTTGCATCTAAGGTTGGACTAATTTGATTTACCAGCACTTCTGAGACAAAACTTTGTACAGTATACAACATGTAGATGACTATTTGGACGTTGGTTCTTTAGGTCTTTGATCTCACCTTTTCTCAACAGGCAGAGTAACAGACGCATTTTCCCCGAGATCTGGGTACAGCTCTGATTTCTAAACATTTCGTAAATAGCTTTGATACTTCTTTTAATGCACTCATCTGCATCCATAACATACACAGCGGTGATACAGTCTTCACCTTTTGCATTACCTCTTCATTGATCTCAAAGCATTCTTTACTTCATCTAATGTAACGTTGGGGATGACTGTGTCCACTATTTCTCTATCCTGAACTGACCCTTCGATCAAGGGACTGTTGCTTTGAAGTTTTCTATCATTTTTTTTTCTGTAATTTTTACCACTTAATTTGTTGTTTGCTACTTCTCCATTAGAGTCTCTCTGAGTAAACATTTGGTTTCTTTCTGTACAATGCCTCCGCTTAGTTGCTTTTAAGCTTCTTTCATTCCTTAAAATTTCTTAAATTCTCTTCATGTCAAACTTTCGATTATCTCCATTTTTCTTTTTGTGGATGACTTTCTTTAGTTCAGCTGCTCTACTGTGATCTCAACTTGTCCGTACAGTCATGTTCCTTTCTTTAGAAGTTCCTTTGTTCTCGGAGAGTTTGATGTTCTTGTTTCGTGGTTTCCTACTTCCTATTTCTCGAGCTGCTGTTTCTACTATTCTCGTTAAGTATTCATTCATTTGCCCTATATCCCTATTTACTTCATCCATCAACTGCGGGTATTTATTCTAAAGTAACTAAAATGCGTGAC
>NC_137020.1:23623870-23638862 GCF_032717465.1 Coenobita brevimanus | reverse complement strand
ACGGTATTTCAATGTGATCATATATGAGGGTTAAGGGTCAGTGTTATCTACGGTACGTCTTATCTATGACAGTTTAGTCTGGCCATATATTGGGATTAATAGTCTTATCTATGGTACGCCTTATCTGTGGTATTTTAGTCTGGCCATAAATTAAGATTAAAGTTAAGCCTTATCTACGGTACGTCTTATCTATGGCGGCTTAGTCTGGCCATATATTAAGATTAAAGGTCAGTCTTATCTACGGAACGTCTTATCCACGTCTTATCTATGGTACACTTTATCCACGGTACTTTATTCCCTCCGTCTTCTAACGAATTTATTCAGTAAAGGCGAGACATTTGCTGAACTGAAGGTTTTTGATATCCCGCTCCCTAACCGAGGTGTCCCATAGGCTGCATTAAAATCTTCAGCCAGAAATATTTTTAGCTTTTCTCAATACCTCCTGACAATTTTATTCAGCTCAGGATGACTTAGTGGTAGGTGGTGGCGACCATCATCCACTCACTTGATGTAGTGCTGCCTACTTCTTCCTTAGCCTTTATCACTCTTTTTCTGTGCCTGCCCTCCTCTCTTCCTATTTCTCCCATCTTTCCTGTCACTTCTTATTGTTTTTCTTTCCTTTACAGGTGGCTTTACATTGAGTGACAAGCCAGATGGTTTCCTGTAAGCCAAGAAACCATTTACAACGCTGAGTGGTAACCATATAACCAAACCATACGTGCTCCCTACGTGGGTTGGTGGAGGGTTAGTGCCCCTCCCCGTAAACCAAATAACTCAAAGTCAAATGGCCACCCCTTATGGGATTATGGTGTCTGGCAAAAGATAGATAGATAGGATGACTTTTCGAGCTGAAGAGGTTAGGTTTGGCTTCTTTACCTCCTTCACTAAAAGAGGCTTTTCCTAATGCTAAATAAAATGATCCAGTACCAGTTAAAGTACTAGATGAAGTATTCAGTCTTTAGAAATTTAATTGCTTGTTAGGTAGCAAGAATAAAATGAATATGTATCGTAGTAAAGTAGTTAATTTACACCTTGGAATGGTAATGTGACTCGTAGCAAAAATTTTTCAGTAACTATTTAAAAAGGCCTAGACATTACTTACCTCGCACGGCGGAAATTATTCGGCTCGGAACATTAAGAGCCACTTTCTCCAAAGTTCCGGAGGCATCCTAGCACCTCCTCCTTAGCGAATTATTCTCCATTACTCTTTATTATTATTTTTGTTATTTACCTGTGCGTCTTCTTTATATTAAGATGCTTCATATGGTGACACCGTTATAACAGGGTGGTGGAGCTACCTGATGATAAAATAAATCAACTCCCTCCCTATCGCTCGGGAGGAGGATGGTGGACTGTCAAAGAAGGGAAACTTCAGACTGCAGTCTGGGGCTGCAACAACAAATATTCTTCATATCAACAGAAACTATATAAATAACTTGTGTATCCATTAATCGCCTGACGCCTTTATCCCGAAAAAAGTGGCCACGAAGAAATCTCATCTATGTTACCCTGTCGTCCTGCTTTGGAATGCCTTCCCTTCAACTTCAGCCATTCTCATTCGTATGCCTCTCTAAACCATCCCTCCACCTTATCCCCGGACTCCCCCTTCCCCTCCACCTCACTCACACTCTTACTCTTTAATCTTCCATTCTCTTCACATGACCAAACCATCTCGGTGTACTTCTATGAACACTTAACAGCACATCCACATCACCACCACAATGCTGTCGAGCCTCCTCATTTGTCTGTCTCACCACGTCACTCCACTGGGTCCTCTCAAATAACTCATTTCCATTCACCTCTTGTATCCTTCAAAGCAAGTCAAAGCTCACTTCCATACGTTATAGTGGGGATTTTTTTTTTTTTTATGTGTCCGACTCTGGGCATAGGCTTCACAGCCTGCTATCAAGGCCCAGCAGTCCTCCTACATACCATACACCTCTACATGTCACTACGTCGGCGCTAACACCCACCGTCCACATTGAATACATGGTAGGGCCGTCTCATACAGGACTGGTGTATTGGTATTAGCGGGGGTATTTTTACGACATGTTGGCGGGTCTTCTGGTAGATCAGTAAAGCCTGATTTAATGAAATTCAAATCCTAAAACTGTTCCCTGCCCCAGCCGGGATTCGAACCTGGGTCCGTTAGGCCTGCAGGCCACCTCTCTACCGATTGAGCCACCGCCTCCCCCATTACATGCTTTATATGTCAGAGTGGGGATTAGAATGCGGATTACAGTACTGTCATGCAACCCTTGTTGTACGTCCTTACTCACTGGCTTCTCTTTGTTACTATTCTTATTGTGTCTGCAGCCTTCCTTCCTTGCTGTTTCCTATCTCACACTTCCCCTTCTAAGCTCTCCTCCTTACTCATCACATTGCTTTAGTATCTGTAAATATTTAACTTGAGAGAGAGAGAGAGAGAGAGAGAGAGAGAGAGAGAGAGAGAGAGAGAGAGAGAGAGAGAGAGAGAAATATTCTGATGGATATAGATAAATAGTCTGACAGATAGATATACTGAGGAATATAGATAAATAGTCTGACAGGTAGATGGCTATATATACGAGTAGACAGATCAATAGATCTCTGGAGGTGAAGAAGCAAATGAAGGCAATACCTATCCTACTTTAAGTCTTCCCTTAACTGAATAGCATTACCTTGAGTTACGAAGAAAAAATATAAACGTAATCGGAGTATACAGCTTAATTAAGGCTCTATACAAAGCCCCTCCCGTTCCAAGATTTCCATTAAGACGAAGAAAATCGCCTGGCGACAACAAGAATTTATCGTAATGAAAATCGACGTATGGAGATGTTAATGTTCCAAGTTGTCGATTGATGAGCAGGGCTTATAAGAGTACATCATTTTTTTTTTTTTTAATGCTGCATGGAAGTTCAGATAATGTATTGGTATATATTAATTCTTCCAACCAAAGGACGAATTTTTACTTTATTGCTGCTATCTCCAGTACTTTTTTTTTTTTTTGGCTTAGGATAGCAGCTTAGTAGATGTTAAATAAGTCTACATCCAAGTTCTAATCCTTCCAGTTGGACGTCTCTCTCCTGTCATATAAAATCGTCTGGATTTGAGAACATGAATGAATAGGAGGTAACGGCCACACCCAACAACTGGGGTGTAAGTCCAAACATTCGACTTTACCCTCAGAACCTGACATGAAAACGACAATTATTGCCTTGTGACCTTGACTTTTGACCTGTTTTCATTATCAGTTCTCTTCCACTTGGCTGACCCTCAACGCGTCCACATACTCTGGCCTATAATGAATTAAAATTGAATTACAGGGTCGAAACTTTGACCCTGCCCGTGACCTTCACCTTTGACTGATTCTCAATATCCAATCCCTTCATCCTCGTCTTATCCTCAACCCTTTACTACGTTTGATGGGAACAGATAAAAAATGATTAAGCTGACCTTTCTCTGTGATCTCGACCTTTAATCTAAAAAAAAAAAAAATGCCTTGGTGACCCTCAACCCTTCCACGAAGCTTGGTCCAACTGGATCCACACACACACACACACACACACACACACACACACACACACACAAGACATAGAATATAAGAATTAAACAACTCTCGCGCCGGTAAGCTAAAAATACGAGGACGTCATCGGATTTTAGGAGTTAAAATGAATGAAGGAATGAATATCTATCTGTTTTTACCTATTTCTATATTTAAACACACACACACACACACACACACACACACACACACACACACACACACACACACACATTTTACTTAAAGCTGTCCTTCTGTAGCGGAAGACGACGCCTACTGTATCCATAAGGATGGCCTGTGTCTCACTGCGTTTGGCGCCAATGTGTGTGACTATGCAGACCAATCCTGGATCCGCAAACTTTGCCACACAGTCAGCATGTCAAGTCCGGGTTCGCTCGGATGACCCTGTTTTGGTTGTGCTTCCATTGTTTATGCTCTTCTCTGGCCAGGTTCCGAGCTTCTTCGAGATTAAAGGTTCATACGCTGCAAAGGGCTCGCCACTGTATTTTGTCTGAGGGACTGGTTTCAAGATCTTCTAGTATGATGTTGCATTTTTTCAGGGTTGTCCTTATATGATCTTGATATCTCTTTTTCTGTCCCCCTCGCCTGCGACGTGCTGCAGGGAGCTGGCCATACACATAAACAACTTAGCGGGGAAGGCGGTGCTCAGGCATGCGGAACACGTGTCCCACTCATCTCAGCTGCTTTTTAGGCAGCATGATTTCTATGCTGGTTGACTTCGCCCTCTACAGAATTTATGAGAGAGACAAACACACTCACACGCACACACACAATACACAAATACACACACACACACACACACACACACACACACACACACACACACACAAATACACACACACAAATACACACACACAAATACACACACACAAATACACACACACAAATACACACACACACACACACACACACACACACACACACACACACACACCAGTCTACTGCACATTAGGTTCACTGACTGATTCCTGACCTCCCTAGGGAAAGTGGTCTCGTAGGCATAACATATCCCTCCCTTCAACTGAAGTTCGAAAGGGACTGTGTGTTTGCAAGAGGGAGAATGCATGCTAGTGTCGATGTGTTTTAATGGGCATGTTTGTGTGTGCCAGAGAGTTTATGTACCGTTAGAACCAACATGATGCGTAAATATGGAAGCACATGAAAGGACATATCACAAACAGAAATGTCCGCCACGTTTGAGATGGTACGCTAGCCACTGGTCCACCACATCTCCACCACAGCCTCCTCCTCCCCTCCCCCCATCCTTCACACACATACATAGTACGCAGCGTAAATGAAGAATGTTGAAATGGGTATTTGGTATAGCCAGCTGATAATACGAGAAACCGGGGATATTGCTGGCGAATAGTAAATAAAGCTAATAATGAAGGCAGGGTAGTAGTCAGCAGTAAGGACATAAAAGATGCATGGAGAGAACACCTTAAGAGTTTGCTGAATATGGATGAAGAGAACACAGCGAAAGTCTGCTGAATGTGTAATAGGGGCAGTATGAATAAAACTGAGACCAACCGTTTATAAAGTAGCAAAGACAACAGATAAGATAACTGGCAAAGCTCCGGGAGTGTCTGGTGTAGCTGCTGGAGTTTTGACAGCGTATGGGTATACAAAGTTGAGGTTAGTTACTTATTTGACAAACGCTGGCATAAAATACGACGAGTTGATTGAAGACTGTGACTGAAAGCATGTATTAGGAAACAAAAATTTTGTTCTAAAATGATTGTCAAGACTTAGGGGAAAAAAAAAAAAAAAGCATCTGGGAGAGGAAATTCAGAGTACTGTACCTTTCACCACATCCCACCAGCAACAAACATTTTAAGGGTACAGTGTGGAATGTAGTGATGGGTACAGTGTGGAATGTAGTGATGGGTCCAGAATTCTGTATCTACCCAACCCAACTGCTCTTTTGTTTCTGTGCTCTTTTCATCTCATCCCCACATCTTAACAATAATTCTGGAATATTTTTTTTTTCCTAGTTTATGGGAGCACATACTTGCTAAACCATAAAACGACTTTTAACTGTATGACAATTGCTACCACAAACAAACCGCCTCCACGTCGTGGCCACCCCGTACGGGATTGAGGCGTCTGGCAATAGATAGATAGACATTTGCTACCGCAGTTACTGATATAGTATACCATAAGTAAAATGCTAGTGTGGAACGAGATGACACGAATCAGTGGTGTTTTATAATTAATTATATTCTGAGAAGGGGTCCAAGTGCTACTGAAGGCATTTAGGCTGTTACTCGCGTTCTGTAGCTAGAACGCTGTTCTAAATAAGAAAAGGCACTTCCGCGCTTGTTAAGCAACGTTTTGATGCGTAATACGCTCGTGTACGACTTTTCGTTTTAAAGTTATTGTTGATGAAAAAAGCATGCAAGTATGAAAGAAAAAAAAAAGATGTGGCAAAAATCGATTTCTTGCGATCCGCTTTTGTGAGTCCTACGAAAGTTAGCAAAGACTCTGCGCATAGCTTTACACTGAAATAGCGATGGTCTCTTAGTCCGTATGCTTGAGGGTAGGCTTCAAGAGCGTTTTAGGTGCAGGCTCCCCTATACCCTATGTACAGTACGTGATAATCATTTGAGCCATCCCGACATAATATTGACTACTGATAAAGGGAGGGGTGAAGCCTTCGATCTGGGTAACTAGAGGGGTCTGGGAGAGTTATATATCAAATAATGAACAATGGGAATGGAGGGATATCTGACTGAAGAGGTTTAACTGACATGTAATAAGTCACTGTAACAGCAACTGAATAAACTGTATCCATGGATGTTATCACCTGTATGATTAAGTTTCAGCGTGAATGATTAAATGGATTCCCTCTGCACTGTACTAGATTGTTCAAATGAGTTATCCTTTTTTCCTATAATGATCTTACACATCCCAGTGAAACAGAGGGACGGTTCGATATAAAAATGATAATGATGTATATGCACGATTATGCGTGTATATGCTTTTATATGAATAACTATATGTATAACTGTATATGTTGTACCACATGAATGGCTACATAGACCATATCTGTATCAGCCCGTATGATGTCCACAATAAAGAATCAAAAGGAGAGTTAGAGGCAAACTAAGGTATACCCATCCTGATGTTGGAGAAGTAAGCATCAAGAAAGGGTATTTGTAGCGAGACCAGTGTACCGGGTATGTTAAAGTCCATGTGTTGTGTTAGTTATGTCTGTGTTAGTTGTTTGTATGTTATGTCTGTGTTTTAGTTATGTTTGTATGTTATGTCTGTTTTAGTTACGTTTGTGTGTTACGTCTGTTTTAGTTATGTTTGTGTGTTATGTCTGAGTTTTAGTTATGCTTGTGTGTTATGTCTGTTTTAGTTATGTTTGTGTGTTGTCTGTGTTTTAGTTATGTTTGTGTGTGTCAGAAGCTGGTATGAACTGACAGGATGCAAACATAAGCTACCACATGACAGGACATACGAGCTACAAGAAACGACTTTAAATATCCGCCGAGGCTGGCTTTGAACCCAGCCTTTGGGCACTATAGACTGGGATGTGAACACGACAAATACCGAATCACTGTGACCTCACTAATGAACAAGAAGGGTCACAATGGCCGCTAAGCTGGTCTATCAGTGCTTCGCGGACCTATAGGGCGTTCAGCTATAAATCAAATGGGTACAGTTAGGGGTCAAAACATCCTTTGAAAATATGTCAATCAACATGAAATCGGGCCCATCAGCAACCTGGTTGCAACCATCCTGCCAAGTTTCACCGAAATTCTTTTTCCAGTGTTGGCTACGCTAGAGCGCTACACACAGACACACGCTCAAGATTATTGTGTACTGTATTACATAAGCCACCCAGCTGCCCTATCATAAGGTGTTAATACACTGTACAACCCTGAACCTTCTGTTGGAGCTATGAGTACGGTAATACTATCAGCCACTAACCTGCATCGGCGCCAGCGTAGCAACATCAGGTCTTAGGCGTCATCTTCGTCAGCAGGGAGACCCTCAGAACTCCGATGCTCCAGGGCATCAGAAGGACTGAGGGGCCGTGAAGGAGACACCACTGTAAGAAAAACCGAGCTGAATCTCATCATCTGACGTTTCCCGAATTAGAATATTAGATTCTCCCCTACCATGAGAAGGTTAATGGTACCAATATTAACATCCACCCTCCTGCGACTGACTTTCAGCCGTCATAATGTCTCACGCTGGTTGGAATAGAATACTAGATTTGTTCTGACCATGAGAAGGATAACAGCAGTAGTAAGACACTTAGGCTCTTATGACAATTTCAGATGAATAAGAACGTCTGGCGTTAGCTGCAATGAAACGACTTGTGCCAATCATCAGGTTAACAGTACTGTATCAATATTAACCCTTTCAAGTTCGCCCCCCGTTATTATTTGAGTGGAAACTGACACACGGCTTTACACCACCCGATATACAGTATGTTTTCTTTCTGAGCGGACTACACCCTTCAATAAGCATTTTGACTGGGATACACCACACATCACTTCTTTCTAAATATTTGCCGTGTCATGAACTCAAAATCAAATAAAAAAGACTAGGTTGTGCCTCCCTCTCTGCACAATAAATAATAATAAAAAATATGAATGTTTTCCTTCAAGTTCATGTGGGCCAACTTTAGGGCTGTGAGCTGTTCTCGTCGTGTATTTGTACCATTTCTTCCAAGACAATTTATACTAATTATTATACTGTCATACTGTCTTGTAGGTTGTTTTCCTGTGTGTGTGTGTGTGTGTGTGTGTGTGTGTGTGCGCGCGCGCGCTCTTTAATCGACAGACTGCATCAGTGACAGCCACGAGAATATTCAGCCCTTCACTGCGATGGTTTTTACAATTTTTTCCTTACTAACTGCAGATGATTTAATTCACCTTAGAAAAAAATAATCGAGGCAAAGGAGTCAGATATAGCATTCCCTGAACCCTCCCAGTATTATCAGTCCTTTTAAGTTCATTAACACCGTCTGATAAGTAACAAGGGGTAAAATATAACATCACAGTACATAATGAGTTAAGATTTATTAGGCAAAATATAATGCAAAGAAAAAAAGCGCTGGAAACTCCCCTTTGTCGAGAAGAATACGGTTTTGTGTATATCCACGCCATTGCAGGAAAGACCCTGCGACAAGCGATAATCCCAAGCATAGTTTAGCTAATCAGAACAAAGTAATAATTCTTCCCTTTTCCGTCTGAAGAAAATTAGTGGCTGACGAAACAATGAAATTCGTTTCTGTGTGATCCAGATGGTTTCGCCTTTTCTGCTATGTCTTCGTCAGGCCTTGGGAATATACTGTACTTAATTCTCTGACTGTACGAATTTCAATGGCAGACCTTTGAATTGTTAAGGGAACCACAGACTCTCAGGTACCATTCACTGCTATGATGAAGGTGTAGCGAGCCAGAAAGACCCGATTTTCTCTGACTTCAAGTATGCTCTGAGTGTTGAAGTCATCGTTTACAGACGCAAAGATAGAAACTGGCTCACTTAAAAGCGACAGGTGAAGGGAGTAGGAATAACGGTAACTAGTGTGGTAGTTGTTATCTCCGTCCTCATTATTATGTGGTGGTGGTGGTGGTGAAGTCGTGGTGGAGGTGACTTAAGTGGTGATGGTGTTATGTGGGGGTGGTGGTGGTGGTGGTGGTGATGGTAGTGGTGACGGGGGTGGCAGTGGTGACGGGGGTGGTGGTGGTGACGGGGGTGGTGGTGGTGACGGGGGTGGCGGTGGTGACGGGGGTGGCGGTGGTGACGGGGGTGGCGGTGGTGACGGGGGTGGTGGTGGTGGTGGTGGTGGTGGTGGTGACGGGGGTGGTGGTGGTGACGGGGGTGGTGGTGGTGGTGGTGGTGGTGGTGGTGATGATGGTGAAAATAATAATAATAATAATAATTTATTATTACCATTATTATTATTATTATTATTATCATTATTATTATTATTATTATTATCATTATTGCTATTATTATTATTATGCTCGATCATAAATGTAGGCCGCATCAGTATTACCGTGACGAACAATATTGCGCCGATGAAAATGTAATGATGATCACTTAATCCAGCAGCATCAGCCACGCCACCAGAGAATTAATTCCTACTGTGATCTGCAACACGAGTCAGGCCTCAGTTTTTCACGACGTATTTATGCACATATTCCAAGCGCCAGACACGAGAAAACAGACAACCAGTGCTGCCTACGGATCGCATTTCAGGCTGCTGGTATTTGACTGCACATTTCGGCAAGCGTCATTAAACACAGAAATTCCTGCTTCTCGTCACATGGCTTATTTCTCTGCTTTTCTTCGTGAAACATTTTAGTCTGGGCTGAGTCACTGTTATTCAGATTAACGTCAGGGTTCTCTACATGTCTGAAAAAAATAAATAAATAAATAAAATCGCTGGGAAGGTTCAACACGTGGACCCACCAGCTGGTCAAAGGGCCGAACACTTGACTTGGCCTTTTGCTCTTGACCTTTGACCAACTACTCATTTTTTCCCCATTCTTGCCTGACCCTTAACATTTCCACTAACTCCGGTCCAAATGGTATCAAAACTGAACTGACCTTGTTCTTTACTCTTAACCTTTGACCTTCTGTTCTCAAAATCGAATCTCCATCTTTGGCTGGCTCTCAGTCCTTTCAGTAAGCTTGGTCCAAACTGAGCGAAAAAAAAAAAAGTTATAGGGTGAAATCGAATCCTTTAATCCTTGGCTTATCCTGAATCCTGCAAAGCTTACCTTGGATGAAAAGGTTAATGTTGTCGTGTGACCTTGACTGGACCTACTGTTCTAAAAAATAACAGGTCAACCCCTTGGCTAACCCTCAACCCTTCCACAGTTTGGTCCAAATCGGATCAAAACTGTTTTAGTTATTTTGAACTTTTTTGTTATAGTTACCACTCAACGCATTAATTCATTTTCTAGGTAACTAAAAACCACTTGACTAGTTACTCAGTGTTGGTAGAGAGAGAGAGAGAGAGAGAAAGTGTGTGTGTGTGTGTGTGTGTGTGTGTGTGTGTGTGTGTGTGTGTGTGTGTGTGTGTGTGTGTGTGTGTGTGTCTCTCTCTCTCTCTCTCTCTCTCTCTCTCTCTCTGCATTGTACCTAACTGCAGTATTAAAACTAGTGATGGCTTGGTACAAATACATATATGTGGACACAGATGCATATTCGCTTAATTGCTTTTACCAGTCAAGTGTACTCCTGCAAAATGAGGTTAATTACATCGCTAATTTTGCAGAAATTATAGAAAGGCGTTTTTAATGATGACTGATGAACTAATGAAGGGTGCTTGAAGATTAGAGCGTTACAGTTTTGCCAATAAATTAAATGATTGGTGATGACGAAGGCTGTTTAGTGAAGGTTATGTATTTGACTTTGTTGTTGGTGTGTAGGAATATAGTGAGCAGTTTTGGGCACTATTTGTCTGAGTTACATGTGATAATACTGAGGAAGGGGAGAGGCAGAATTGGGCCTCTCTAGCACTTATTACTTTTCCAGATCAAGGATGTGATTATTTTTATTTATTTACTTTGCTACCAGACTACTTAATTAATCCTGGGAGAGTACCTTAGTAGGAAAAGGAAAAATGAAAGCTTTATCTAACCCGTCTAGTTCAAAATGTCTCGCCTAAGCTCACAATAAAATTTAAAACAATCCGTCATCGTAATGAGATGGAGGTAAAGTTATATGGAATATAGGAAAAAGGTGGGACACAATGCACAGACAATGAGACAGAAGATAGTAGTAGGAGACAGTGGTTTGGAGGAGGGTAGAACTGATACATGGCAAAGACGGTGAAACGGAAGACAGTGCAGACAAGTATGGTGCAGGTCTGGCTGAGGGATCCTGTGCCCCTATCCCCTCCTTCACGGTTTCAGTGTTACCATACTTTAAGACTTCCGGTGGCATAAGTTCAGTGAAAGACTTGGGCTAGTGAGCTGTGACAGTCCTATTTGCTTGCTGCATATTAATCCCTTCAGTACGGTGACGTCTTTTATACTGTAATTCTGTACCCATGGGAGATTTTACATAATTTTTTTTACACATTTTATTTATTTATTTTTTTAACTGTGGGACTGGATACGGCCTATAACAATCTCTCCACAACTAGAGAACTCTCAAGGTGAGCAAAATGCCTCGCACTAATAAGAATAAAAAAAAAAAACACGTCTAAAGCCACAAAATCGTCCAGTGGCAACAAGAATAAAACAAAATAACGTGTCTAAAGCCACAAAATCGTCCAGTGGCAGCAAGAATAAAACGAAGTCACCGTACTGAAGAGCCTAATGGAGGCTTTTTAACCCTTGAACTGAGAGAGGTCTTAACGAAAGTGAATAAAATCGTCTGGGAGCAGTAATAAAATGAAGACGTACTGGAGACTTGTAGAAGAAGGTGTATTTTCTGCACATAACTTAGTTATCATGCAGCACTCCCAGTTCATTCACCTAAAGGTGCATATTCACCTACTTCTAATTATCTGCTCAAGTTGCCTGAAGCTGCATCCTGTTAGGGGTGGCCTTGGTAAAAGAAGGTTTATTGGCATTCTGGCCCTATTCAGTAAGACCCTTAGTCACACTATGCAGTACTCTTAAATTATTTGAAATATAAACTAATCACCTTTATACAAAGCTTGAAAGCACGTTCCTTGAGAGGCGGCAGTGGTGGACTCATTATATGCAACAGTTAGAATACCACAGCTATTAACAATGCCCTGGAAGCTAGCTGGCAATTTTCACCAACAACAGCCCACCCAGTAAGTATACTGGATTTAAACAAACAACAAACTAAATGCATTGCTCAGACGCATTTTCCGACGATATCAGAAATGATGAATAGCCTACAGCTAGTAATATTCCAAATTATTAATCTGTTTTCCACTGAGTATGAATAAAATAGCAATACTTCACGTGGACATTATAGAAAATGTCGCTGGTAAATGTTATATGATGCCGGTATGCCGCTGTGGGGCGTTCGGTAGTATCTGTTTGTGGTGTTAGACTTTCACGCGAAATGTGCACTGATATTTCTTTGATCGACTGTACAAGCAGAAGGTTCTGAGATACATTATTTTCTGGCACACTTTCAGTACAATAAAGTCTTTCAGTGTTTCATTTTACTCTTGCTATCGCCATACACTTGATTATTTCAGTGTATGGTTCTCTTCATATGGTAAACTATAATACCATGCAACAGGGCTGATGGAAACGCAGGATGACAGTATATGGATACTGTTCGTGAAGTATATTGCTAGACGTTACACAAATATACACCAAGTACAGCAAAAATGTGTAGCCCTACTCCACAAAAGGAGACTATGAAATCCTGCGTCTTACAGCAAACTCAAATAATACTACAGTTACCCCTAAAAGAATTCTATACCATTAATACAATTACCCCTTAATCAATTTTCTGCAACGATTCTGGCTGCTAGGCAATACTTTTCAATAGAAATCTCTTCTCCCCCTCAAAACACCCACTGCTCGCTGCGTGGTGGAAAAGTTAATACAACACAGGATAACGCTGCGAAAAGTACCACAAATTACACTTTCACCTAAATATAATAACTGTCTCGGTGGAGGGCAGGGAGAACCACTCTGCACATCCTGGCTCAGTAGGGTGCTGGCAGAGCAATGCACTTTGCAGTGATAGATAAATGTTACTCTATCATTCCACTGCGTCTGCTTCACTCTAAGGGAATGCCCGTCAGTTTCCTACCTGACACATTATTAATCATCTATGGACAGAGAAAATACCAGGTCTTTCTCAGCTTATGGCTATTGCCCAGTAGAGAAATGTGAGAAGCAGAAGCGAAATGTTTGGTGAACTTTTGTTCTCGATTGTACTTCCTGACAGTTGGCTGATGACGAAGGGTCGCGCAACAGTTCATCCAGATGGGTGAAATATATTTCTATGGCTTAGAAGGCTCTCTAGCACTTCTTCCTCGGCACTTCATTTCTACATATAGCACAAAAATAATCTCGTGCACTATTTATGCATTATATGTCAATATTAAAAATATACAGATAGCACACAAGAACATTAATAGCTGGTTTGCAAAATATATCACTAAAGATGAGTGGCTATAAAGTTTCCTGATCAAATGAGCATACTGGCCCATGTCTTTCGGTGTAGGACAGCGAAGGATTATCTTAGACGCTGCAATCCTATGAAGTGTTTTCAGTCAGCAGCCGATGGTTACTGTTGCCAGCTACGAAGGTCTTATACTGTTAGCGCCTGTGTTTGAATCCTGATGCGAGTAGCTGATGCCACTAGACATAGGTGTCTGTCGATACTTTGTGGGTCGGTAGGTAAAATGAACACCTAGGGTAACACCATGGGGAAGTAACAATAGTAACGTGGATGATGCAGCGGTCTCGTATCACATGACAGAGGATTTGTAACTCACCAAAGGCGTCTACTTACTTTAGGATAGACTTTCCGAGCTGCATGGGTTACGTGTAGCCTTTATTAACCTCTTTTCTATTAGTTAGCTTTGATTAGCAGAATAAAACTGTCTGAAATTAACGAGAATAAAATAAATACGGTATCTTGGTGAAGAGGTCTGGCCCAGTCCAGGAAGAGGCGGTGACAGGTGAGGTGATAACTCTGCAACTCATGACACAGGTCTAACAGCCTTCCTCAGATCCATTACCAATCGAGTTTCCTTCTGCCTGGAGCAGATATAGGATTCTCTGAAATTCTTAATCTCCTCTAGGCCTCATTTGCGACAAGGCGTGCTGGTGCCTTGATATGGAACCAGAACTCTGGAATGTATGGTGGAAACTCGACAAACATCTTGGCTACTTCCTCCTCCGGCACTTTTTAAGAAGATGCCGGGTCATCGCTGTGGATAACGTCAATGGCCGCGGTGGGACAAAGTTGGGAGTCTTTGTCCACAGTGTGTGGAAGTTCCATTGCTGGCTCGTGGGACTTCATTTTCTACACTGCGGTCTCAGGAGTAAGGGCACACGGTGCTGTCGGCGAGCCTGGAGGGATTCAGCCAAGGCTCTGCATTGTCAGGGGGGCCATAGTCAACTAAAAGGCTGGTGCAGCATCCAGGCTGTTGGTGGCAGGGGAAAGGAGCCTTAAATGGGCTTGAAGGCTGACTCTGATTTCCAGTGTTTGCGTAACTGATCTGCAAGGAAATTATCCAACAGACGTTACCTCTAATTGCAATACACAGCTGTCCCTTTACAAATCCAGGTCCCAATTTCAGTTCTGGGTACAAACAGGCTGGAGTAAATGAGACCTATCAAAAGTTTTGTGACTGTCCAGTGTTCGTGAAGCCCGAATGTCACCTGCTGACAGCATCGATAAGGGTTGCTGTGTCGCCGGAACCTGCGCTGCTTCCCTGATAACTGTGTACTACTAGTGAACAGCGCGGCATAGTTCTGTTCCGTTTTAATCACATCAAGTGTGTCCGGCTTTACAGTTGTA
>NC_137020.1:23593870-23618870 GCF_032717465.1 Coenobita brevimanus | reverse complement strand
GAGGGACTGTAAGAAAATGTTCTGGAAAGAGGTGAAAAGAGTAAGACAGGGTGGAAGTGAAGGCAGCAGGGGAGTGAAAGATAAAAATGGTAGATTACTAGTGAAGAAGGGAGAAAAAGTGAGCAGATGGAGAGAACACTTTAAGGAATTGTTGAACATAGAGGATGAAAGTAATGCGAGTAAGTGGCTGGGGAATGGCTGGGAGGAGGAGGGAGGTGAGAAGACAGGAAGAAATCAGTAGGATAGAAGCTGTGGAAGCAATGAAGAAAGTTAAATCGGGGAAAGCCCCAGGAATTGATGGAGTGTGTGGTGAAATGCTGAAGCATGGGGGAGAGATAGTAGTAGAATGGATGTGGAAGATGTGCAGATTGGCCTGGGAGGAAGGTAGAGTCCCGGAGGATTGGAAGCCGGGTATAATTATTCCCTTGTACAAAGGAAAAGGGGAAAAAGAAGTGTGTGGTAATCATAGGGGCATTTGTCTTCTTAGTATAATAGGTAAAGTGTATGGTAGGATACTTATTGACAGAGTTAGAGAAAGAACAGAGAAATTAGTTGGAGAAGAACAGGGAGGCTTTAGGAAGGGAAGAGGTTGTGTAGATCAGATATTCATTCTTAGATCTTTAGTGGAAAAGTTTCTAGAGAAGGGAAAGAAGTTGTATGCAGCTTTCATGGATTTGGAGAAAGCATATGACAGGGTGGATACACAAGGATTGTGGAAAGTATTAAGAATATATGGAGTAGATGGGAAGTTGCTGAATGCTGTGAAGAGTATGTACGACGGTGCGAAGGCTGCAGTGCGTGTGGATGGTGAACTAAGTGAATTTTTCTCTTTGAAAGTTGCATTGAAACAGGGATGTGTCATGTCTCCATGGTCGTTCAATCTGTACATGGATGGGGTAATAAAAGAGGTACAAGGTAGGGTAGTGGATGTTGGAGTGGCCCTGGTGAGAGAGGACAGTGTTTGGAAACTCCCTGTACTGTTGTTTGCAGATGATACTGTGTTGTTGAGTGAAGACGAAGGGGAGCTGCAAGGCTTGGTGGATGAGTTTGGGAGTGTGTGTAAGAAACGGAATCTAAAGGTGAATGTAGGGAAGAGTAAAGTGATGGTCTTTGAAAGAGGTGAAGTCAGTGAATGTACAGCGAGGTTGGATGGTGAGGAACTGGAAAATGTGAGTTCGTTTAAGTACTTGGGTAGTGTGATGAGTAAGGATGGAGGTTTGGAGGGTGAAGTGCTTGAAAGGGTACAGCAGGGAAGAAAGGTTGCTGGTTCTTTGAAAGCAGTGATAAGAAACAGGGAAGTGAGCATGGAAGTGAAAAAGTTACCACATGACAGTATTGTGATACCAACTCTAAGGTACGGAAGTGAAGCTTGGACGTTGTTGGAAGGACACAAGTCAAGAGTGAGAGCAGTGGAAATGAGTTATTTAAGAGAAGCCTGTGGAGTCACATGGAGAAACAGGCTGACGAATGAGGATATAAAGGAGCGTTGTGGTGTTGATGTGGATGTGATAGGAAGCATTATGAGGAACACACTGAGGTGGTTTGGCCATGTGGAGAGGATGGAGGGTGAAAGACTGACGAAGAGAGTGTATGTGAGTGAGGTGGAGGGGGGAAGAGGGAGGGGGAGACCGAGGATGAGATGGAGGGATGGGGTGGAGAGGTATATGAGAGAGGGGGGTGTGAGTTGGAAGCAGGGCAGTGAAATGGCGGGGGACAGGGCGACTTGGAGGCGATTTGTTTGTGGCCACCCCAAACGGGATTGAGGCGTCTGGCAATAGATAGATATAACTGCGATGGGTTTCTGTGTAGATTAAATCGTTTGGTGTTAGCAAAAATAAAATAACAATACCCAGTCAGAATGTTCATAAAGTTTGCAATCTCCCTGCAGCGGTGGGTGTTTTGAACTGACTATCCATTCAAGTGACTTCAGCCGAATGGAAAATGCATTATTTGTATTCCGCGATCAAAGGATAAAGCCATCGCACCCCGTACTTTAATGAACGTCTTAGATTTCATCCCTCATTTTCGTATCGGCTTCGCATTTTTAGTTGAACTAGTTTACGTGGACATAATATCGTGCTGCAATACGTGTTGGGTAAGTCTGCATTAGGGCAAAAACCACTAGGTAGGCTCAGGTGCTGGAATAGAACGCTTTCATGTGGTGGCATCGATATAGCCTGGCATCTTCAGTATTTTGTGTCTGTCCGTATGAGGCCTACGGCAGGATCTGAACTTTTCCTTAGACAAGAGAGAACCAGAATTAACCTTCCCCATGTTGGTTACGTACAGTACGACTCGGGAAGGGTTACCTGAAGAGAGCAAATAAACTGAAAGGTGGAGCTGAGTATTCTGTGTCTGTGTGCATCAGTCTGACATCGTTTTGAAGTGATAGTGCGATAATGACAGAACATGACAGGAGCACCCACTTTAAATGTCCATACTACCAGCACCCATTTTAAAGGTCGATGTTTTCAGAATCCACTTTACAAGCACCCACTTTAAAGGTCGATGTTTTCAGAATCCACTTTACAAGCACCCACTTTAAAGGTCGATGTTTTCAGTATCCACTTTACAAGCACCCACTTTAAATATCCATACTACCAGCACCCACTTTAAATATCCATACTACCAGCACCCACTTTAAATATCCATACTACCAGCACCCACTTTAAATATCCATACTACCAGCACCCACTTTAAATATCCATACTACCAGCACCCACTTTAAATATCCATACTACCAGCACCCACTTTAAATATCCATACTACCAGCTCCCACTTTAAAATATCCATACTTCAGCACCCACTTTAAAATATCCATACTTTCAGAACCCACTTTAAATGCCTGATACGGACTGAACTTTAAAAAAAAATCATATAAAGAGAAGACGCAGATCAGGAGGCGAACTCAGTAACCACTGATCCTACGTGGCTCCTATTAAGTTCGTTCACTCATTTTCATCATTATTTCCATCTCACTCCTGTCTTTTTGTCTGTTATATCAGTCTGTCTGTATCTCCCTGCCGGAATACAGAAACACAAATGGGAGGAAAATCATGAATCATTGCCGGATTGCTCTCTCAGATCCATGAAAGAAGTGACTGATTTTTTTGGATACGTACGTTCTCATTAATTCACTTAGTCCTCTCTCATTATCCTACATGTTCATTCACCAAGCCTTCATCTCAATATTCTACATACTCAATCACCAGTTCTTATCTCGGTACAAGTTTGTTTTTTGCACATATTTCACATACATCATTATTTGTTTCTCTCTCTCTCTCCCTTCTCCCCCCGGGCGCGCGCGCGTGTGCGTGTGTGTGTGTGTGTGTGTGTGTGTGTGTGTGTGTGTGTGTGTGTGTGTGTGTGTGTGTGTGTGTGTGTGTGTGTGTGTGTGTGTGTGTGTGTGTGTGTGTGTGTGTGTGTGTGTGTGTGTGTGTGTGTGTGTGTGTGTGTGTGTGTGTGTGTGTGTGTGTGTGTGTGTGTGTGTGTGTGTGTGTGTGTGTGTGTGTGTGTCGAAGATCGAAATCAAGATCGAGATCGAGATCGAGAGAGAGAAGCTGACAAACGTAACATTCCGGTACAGAAGTGAACGGCAGGACAGACGATAAAGGGTGTTGAAAGGCGAAGGTCAAAATTAAAACAGACAGACGCACACAGAAATACACGAGTGCTGCAGACAATGAGGCCAAACGGATGGACACACAACCAGACAGACATGTACACAAACAGAAAAGGTAAGTGGACATGAAGGACAACGGAAACCAAGGCATACGTAAAGAAAAACGTCCTTATCTAAGTTTACTGGTAAGTGGCATGATTTTACTCTTACTAAGTGGACATAGAGGACAACGGAAACCAAGGCATACGTAGAGAGAAACGTGATTATCTAAGTTTACTGGTAACTGGCATGATTTTAATCTCTATCGCTTTTCCTTATAAGTAACTGGATTACGTACAGTATTTTTCAATTCAGGGGACGCTTATAACAGCTTCTATTTTAGTGCGCTAGAACCTGCCCATCCGATTAAAATACTGAGGATCATGGCTAGGATGACGATTACTGTACATCACACTGAACTGAAGAAAAGTAATGAATACCTAACAGGGATAGCCACACTGGTACATGTTATAACATGAACAACCGGGCATTTCGGGCATCGGAAACCCATTAACTCTATTTTGCACTGCATTAACGCCAGGTGTTCAAAAAACACCAATAATATCAATCCATAAGCCAGTGGGAAACAAAATACAGCAAAGAAACAGTGACTCAAGTCTCGTGCTTTTCAGTAAGGCTCTCATGTCCACTACCTCAATGTGGCTTTCCTCGCCACCTGTTACCACAGTTACCTGTCAGTGTTCCTACTGACATTCTCTCTCCTCTCTGAACTACCACAGAAAGAGGCCTGTTTTGGCTCCCCTTTGGAAATTTTTTAAGCTACATACTGTAGGAAGGAACATTAAGAGAACAAGAAGAGACTATCGTCATAGACCTGCGGAGAAACTACGAGTATTGCTGCCAATTTTTAAAAGTCTCTCTCGCTGAAACTCATAGACTATGGAACACTGTTTTATTATAATGCCCCCTTATGGTCAAGATTGAAAACTTCTAAATAATCACCTGATGCATCAGCTGACACGTTAAATCAACTAAAAATTTCAAGCTGAGCAAGTTTGTACAGTATTTCACAAGAAAATCTGTCACAGATCTCCAAAAGCAAATATTCGAAATTTCCTAGAAAAAAAGAAAAGAAAAAAAGAAAAAAAAGATCCCCCAGGCGTACCACTTACAAACCTGTCGGCTTCGCGGGAGGTAAAAACCTCTTGGGATGGAATGCCACAGGCAGTCTCTGCGGCTGAAGATATCCTGTCAGCCAACCATGAAGCACAAAGTGACAACGCTATATCACCACCTTTCAGTGGGCTGCATCACTCCTGTAAATGTTTCGTTCTTCCTGAGGAGGGCTGAGTAGAAGAAAGCTCCAACCTGAATCTCTGACAAGTCATCGCTACACCCACTGATCAACCATGCCCATGCCTAGCTCCCTGCCTTCAGAGCCACCCCGAGTTCTGCCGAGCTCTCCAACATGACATCCTCGTCAGCAGGCTTTATGGCTGCTGTGCTGCCACGCTGGAACGAGTGGACAGAGGGGAATGAAGCTGACAGGAGTTTGGATGATTTTATTCACAAATTAGCGCAAAAAGAGACCACCTTTTCTGTCATCAACTAAGCTGAGCTGAAGACCCTACAAGCGCCCTCCTGCATCAGGAGTCACACGGGAGGAAAGGGGGTGGGGGGGAGGCAACAACGACCCTACTGCGCAGAAAGGCGCAGAGAGGGCATCCCTTTTACTCTGTATTACATCACATGAGATAAAGGGTGTTACAGATACCAGGCCCTGGATTTCTTACTCTACACTTAAAAGTGAAAGTTTATCGAGATTTCTTTTGGGTTCAGCCCTCGCTGTATTATTTCTACATCCGTTATATATATCTGTGTGTACTGTACTAATCACATCAGTGAAGGTCAATGTTATCTGGTGTTTTAGTCAACCTGCTGCATTGTAGCAGTGATGATTTTTCTCCTATCTAGATCGAAATTTGTTTTTAGCTTATGATTCTCTCTATTCTCTGCATGGACTAACGGATAAGAGTCTCTTGGCTAGTGTTATGAAATTTCCTTCATAAAGCGATGATTATTAAAAGAGGCAAGTAGGCAAAGGTGTAAATTTATATGAGCAACTAATTCATAAGCCTCGTATGAGTCCTTATACCATGAGTACACACATGATTGCTTCCGGCTCAAAAAATATCATGCAGCCAGAACTATATTATACCTGATTCCAGAGTGGTAACCTTTTAAAATATTCCCCAAGTGTACAATTTTAGGATTAAAGTGCCACTATACCAAAGCAATATGAAAATGGACGAACTTCATCTACAAAATGAAATATCTAGCTATTTCCATAACTATCAATTCATACAAGAAAAGCAATCGCACTGGTGAAACAAAAAGGTTATTGAATAAGAGTAGATCAGTACTTTGTAAATTACGGAGTTAATGCACCATATTACGTGTGTGTGTGTGTGTGTGTGTGTGTGTGTGTGTGTGTGTGTGTGTGTGTTATTCTTACTTTAATCAGGCCAAACTGATGCACGGTAAGGTGTTTTGATTTTAAATCTTTATGATACAGCTGGGATAAGTTAAAATTTACAATAAAACGATCTTCCCGCGCATTAGCAAGGTAAGACACACACACACACACACACACACACACACACACACACACACACACACACACACACACACACACACTGAAAGATTATAACTATGAAGATGTAGATTGCTTTCGAATGAGAGGAATGAGGAGGAGGGATAAAATTGAAGGTTACATGACACTTGGGAGAACAGCTGGAAATACATGAGCTTTGAGGCACTTCTGTTGAGTTCACCTTCGACAAACTCTGGAACGGTTGGATGTCTGTCTATTTGTATCTATCTGTCTATCTATATATCGGTAACTGTGAGAGAGAGAGAGAGAGAGAGAGAGAGAGAGAGAGAGAGAGAGAGAGAGAGAGAGAGAGAGAGAGAGAGAGAGAGAGAGAGAGAGAGTAAAAATAGCATCATGCATGTTAGGTGACGGTGGTAATTGTGACTTTTGTGCACGATCCTTCTAATGTTATACTCATTCACAACATCAATGCGCGGTTCTGGAGCGGGACGCCTTCACGTGGTGGCACCCATATAACGAAGACTCCACCGACTAATTACAGAAACGTCCCTCATCCCCCCCACCCTAACCCCGAAAAGGAGGAGGACTGAATGCAGCATGAGGGCAACTTCAGCCTGCAGTCCACCGAGTTCACGTTTCAGACGAATTGGGGCTACAAGTCTTTTTTAATATTCTTTCTATCACCAGACGATTTTTTTCAGCCCATGACACACTTTTCGAACAGAAGATTTTTTTATTTTTGATTTGCTGTATTTTAAGTATTATAAAAGGCTTCGTAGTACATTATCTTGAGCGATTTATTCAGCATATTACACCTTAACGCAGCGTGTTCATAACTGGTGAGAAGAGTGGTACATACTCATGGCGAAATATTTATAGAGGTTGCTTAAAACATTTCGATTTTTTGCTGACAACGTTCTAAGAGTAGGATTTACAATTATTTCTGGTTTCATAATGAATGAACTTAGTCCTCTTTATGTAGTATCTCATAATGTCTGCAATTCGTAAATAAATCGATGAAGACAGTATAGTACTACGAATCTTAACGAATCTATGGAACGTTCAGGAGTGTGTGGACGTCAGCACGAAAGTATGAAAGGTTTGCAGTTCAGTTGTGTTACCCTTGGAATATTGGAATGGGTATTTGTCCTCTCCGCTTGTGTGTGCGCGTGTGCATGTGTGCGCGTGTGCATGTGTGCGTGTGTGCGTGTGTGTGTGTGTGTGTGTGTGTGTGTGTGTGTGTGTGTGTGTGTGTGTGTGTGTGTGTGTGTGTGTGTGTGTGTGTGATGTCATTCGTACAAAAAAAATTTCAGTGTTTTCACCCTAAGTATAATTTTTCTGAAAAGCATAAAAAAAGAGAGATCTGAAAAAAAAATTAACGCAAAACACAGCTTGAAAAAAAATGAAAGCTTTATGTAATTAATCCTTTTGTCATCACTGCATAGGTGATAAGTAAAATAATAGAATGAAGACTCTAAAATTGCTCTCTCTCTCTCTCTCTCTCTCTCTTTACTTACCTATAAAATGTAAATAGTGTAGTTGAGGGTAGGGGGGGAGGCAGAATATTTAGAAGTTTGAGGGATATGATAAAGTTTGGACACCACTCCCTTGACGTTCGTTTGTATGTTAGTTATATCACGTGTATGTTAGTTATATCGCGTGTATGCTAGTTATACCGCGTGTACCCTAGTTATATCGCTTGTATGCTAATTATATCGCGTGTACGCTAGTTATATCGCGTGTATGCTAGTTACATCGCGTGTATGCTAGTTATATCGCGTGTATGCTAGTTATATCGCGTGTATGCTAGTTATATCGCGTGTATGCTAGTTATATCGCGTGTATGCTAGTTATATCGCGTATATGCTAGTTATATCGCGTGTATGCTAGTTATGTGTCTAATATCCCCCACACTCCCCATTAATAACACACAAGAGGATAAAGTGCAAAATAAATCGCCAAGGAAAAGGTATTACTGTATATCCGCACAGACGCACAGCAGGGTTAATATATAAGTCTGATAATAGGAATAATCTACCCCAAATGATGTCAAATTATCAAGGGGGTTTAAGTAATATAAGTAACATATAAAGTGTGTCCCGTGAAGATGAGTAATTATGAAGTTATTATTAATCTTACCTTATTATATTCTGGTCGGATAAAGTTCCCTAACACCTTTCCCTTTCCGGTTTATTTCTGCATGTACTATTTTAATGATTGCTTTTATCTCATTTATGCAATCTACGTCGATAAAACAGAGGAATAACTATGATGCAAGAGACTAGTATGGCATAACGTACTAAATCGCTATGGAAGAGGCGTTAGGAGAATACGGGTCCAAGTCTCAACCGTAAAAGAGGTACAATTACTGATGCCCTTGAGGCTGAAAATGGACTCCCTTAACGAATTATACTCACCGATTTAGTAATTATGCCGCGATAGTAGCCTAGTTCCTTAAGGTGAAAATAAATAGACTATAGCCATTCTCTAATCAGACCCAACCGAGAGACAGACAGAGAGACAGACAGACAGACAGAGACAGAGAAACAGACAGGGACAGAGAGACAGACGGAGACGGAGAAAGACAGGGACAGAGGTGAAAAAGCTAGAGGACAAGTAAATATAAGAGCAGTACACCTGTTGAAATAAAGGTAATATCCCTCAGCCAATACTGCATAATCCACCACCAATACAGCCACAAAAAACAACAACAATGCCGTTAGCAAAAACAACAACAAACATCGACCAATTTCTGAAACAAAAGACGAACAGCCAAGGTGACTCCTTTTTATCTCCCTCTCTCCCTTTGAGGTAACTTCTCCCTCCCTCCCTCCTTCCTCCTCCTCCTCCTCCTCCGCTCCAACGTCATCAGGATTCCATTTAGGTGTCACTTTCCTCCAAACCTTCCCTTCTTCTCCTCCGTCTGTCCTTTTCTCCTTCCCTCTCCATTCTCTCCCTTTCGTCCTTTCCTCCTACGTCTTCCATCCACTTCATTCCTTCTCCTTCCCTCTCCTTCCCTCTCTTCTCTTCATTAGCTCCGAGTTGTCCTCTCCTCCTTCGCCTTTCCTCAGATCTTCATTTTTTCCTCCACATCATCCCTCCTCTCCCCGCCCCTTCTCTCCATTTTTTTTTCCTTTCTCTTCCACCTCCATTCGCTCTTAGTAATTTTTTTTCCTTCTTCGTCTTCTCTTCCAGCTTCAGTTTTCCTCCACCTGATTCCTCCTCCTCTCCCTCTCTTCTCATCGCTCTCCATCCTCCTACTCTCCTTCTCTTCTCACCCCTTTCCATCCTCTCCCTCTCTTCTCTCCCCTCTCCATCCACCTCTACTTGTGCTTTTCATTTCTTTCCTTTCTCCCCCTCCATTCCCATTAATTTCTTTTTCTTTCATCCTTTGTCTTCCCTCCAGTTTCTTCTACGTCATTCTTCTCCTCTCCCCTCTATCTCATCTTTCCTGTTCCTTCTGTCCTATTCTCTTTGCCTCCCCTGTTGCTCTCTCTCTCTCTCTCTCTCTCTCTCTCTCTCTCTCTCTCTCTTTCCTATTACTTAGGGAAATAATTTCATATTCGTTCATCTTCTTTCCTTGTTCCTGCTCCATAATTTTCTACCCATCTACCCTGCCAATCTTAATATCCTCTCTATCACACCTTCCCTTTTTCCTGTTCTTCTACTTCCTCCCTCTCTTCCTACGGCTCTTCCTTCCTTCATTCATTCCTTTTTGTTTCTCCTCTTTCCTCCTTGTCACCGTTTTCATCATTTGCACACCTTAGCATCACATGTTTTTGTAAGATAAATAGTGTAAAAATGAGGACGAATAGTGTGCCAGTAGGTATGCTGAGAAACGGGAAAGAAAATTAGTGAAGGCAATGTTGAAAAGAAGGAAGCTAATATTGCACATTAGGTAAGGAACTAGTCAAGCACCTACCATGGTTAAAGTAGAAACTGCACTGGAAGATGGTGACTGTTTCCACCCTATTAGAAACAGGTACATGTAACAGCTAACCTCTTAACTCGATGAAATACCGGATGAGTCAAACCTCAGTGTGATTAGGGAGTCGCTGATTGGGCAATGAGATTATTAGTGTTGTTTTCACCCCTTTGGTCAGAGGACATCATATTTTTATTCATTTTTTCCTATTTCCTAATTTTTTTATTTATATTAAGCTGGATTTACGCAGGGCAAAAGCGGCTAACATATTACATACTTTTGCAACCCGTATTTAATGTTACTTCGTGCCATTTTGCGCGCCGTTTTTAATGTTACTTACCTCGTGCTATTTTGCGAGCAGTTTTTAACTTTATTTACCTTGAGCTCCAGTTAAAAACAACTGAAAAATTAAAATATACCTCATTTTAGTACATACCACAGCAATAAACTTCCCAGCAGCTGAATTCCGCTGAGTGCTGATCATCATTGTTTAATCTCGTCTGACAAAGATCCCTAACCTCTTTCAGCTTAGATAACGGCCAAATGCAGTCAGATTGGAGGATAAGTTTGACTAGTAACCAAGGAAACTCATTCCTACCTCATGACTATGACATCAATTTTCACGTACATGACTACCGTAAGTATTCAAATTGTATGAATGATCTAATTCACTCAGATGGACACAAACCAACTTTTTTTTTTTTTAGCCTTTTTCTGATCAGTGTGACACCATTTGTATTTCGTTTTTGCTACTTCCTGATGATTTTGTTCAGCTTAGTAGAGACTACGAAATGAAAGGCTTAGATAAATCCTTCATTAATCCATTCACAAGCAGAACGTTCTCGTAAGCTGAATATATCGCCAAGACCGGGAACGGTAAAGCTATCGAGGATTTTTTTTTTTTTTAATTATTATCCTGGGTATACGGTACAATCTGGCCGAGTAAACTAATTAAAAAAATATCAGCAGTACACAGTACCTCAAGGGCGGCTTTCTCTCTGCCTCTGGAGAGCACGTAACAGCTTCTCCTTAGTGATTTATTTTGCCTATCACATCTTAGCCTTCTCATGGTTGCACCCTCTCTCCCATTATCTTCCAACCAACGCCAGACGATTTTATGCACTTGAGAGTAAGTTACGAGGCTGAGATTTTATTTTGTCACCATTAACCCTCTCATGGTCGGGACAAATCTAGTATTGTATTCCAGCTAATGCCAGCTGAGAGTGAGACACAGGAATCTGGCGTTAATATTCTCACATAAAATACTGATACAAAAAGAAACAGTGTGGTACGTAAATAGCGCTTCCCTAGAACTCATCGGGAGGTATCTTGTGTGTTGTGGAGACGGCTCAGTCTGCTGGTGTGGGCGTGGGTGTAGGGGTGAGAGTATGAAACAAATAACTGATAAAGGAGAGACTATGATAAAGGTGTCTGAACCGACCCCATAACATACGAGATTTTGCCTGTGGAATGGATGTAGTGCTATATATGGACTACCTTGTGTACTGAAAAGCTTTATAAATATCACACAAGCGATTATTAAACGTGGTACAACAACAACAACAAAAGAAACTGCGAAATAATCCAGACAAATAAGTGGTATAATCGGGAACAAAATTTGACCTACTGTTCCACTGCGTCTGCTTCACACTTAATGCATGTCCGTCACTTTCCTCCCCGACATCATTATATATGAGATTTATTCAAGGGCAGAGAAACATACTAAGCCTCTCTACTGTCAAATGAGAAATATTTACCAAAAGAAGAAAGTGAGAAACAGAATAGGTGAAACAATAAGCAAATTTTTTCCCCCGACTGTTCAGTAATAATTGCCAAAGATGGTGAAACCATCGAAGCAACAACAACAATGGAAATAATAATAATAATAATAATAATAATAATAATAATAATAATAAATAATAATCTAATAACATTAAAAATAAAAATAATGAATCACCATCAATATGTGAAACCATCTAACAACTGAGAACCGCAATAATAATAATAATAATAATAATAATAATAATAATAATAAATAATAATAATAATAATAAATATAATAATAATAATATCAATCACCAATCATTATCATCATCATCAGTGTGTGCGTGAACCCATCCAACAACTGTGAATAACAATAACAGACATAAACGAATTTGTAGATCATTTCATCGAATAATTTTAATAAGAACGTTTAATTACATCTTGCTGCAGCAGTTCTTAAAGAAATACGAGGTAACGTAATACAGATGAAAAAGGTGAGAAACAGAAAAGGACTGGGTAATTGGCTGTTGCTATTCTCTATCTGCCTGTCTGTATGTCTTTGTGTGGATTTATCTAGCTATCTATCCGTAAACAGACGCCTTAATCCCGTAAGGCCTGGCCACAAACAGCCTCAATTAAGCGGCACAGCAATAATTATCATAACGGTCCGTTAAACCATCCCCCCAAAAAAAAAAGACAAATGATTTAACTGTAGGAAAAGTTGTCAGCTGGAATTTGAACCTGATATACATGAAGCAATAAAAATACACGAACACCAAATACCTGGAATTCCGTTAATGAAAAACTTAAAGGTGGAAAGAAATCTAGCTTTAATCGTTATTTACTGGAATCGAAACAATACGAAACATTAAGAAATTGGATAAATGCTACTTTCTATCGTTTCAAATTACTTCAGTCACAAATCACCTGGTAGAAGATTTTTTTTTTTACTCTCTCTCTCTCTCTCTCTCTCTCTCTCTCTCTGTCTCTCTCTGTCTCTCTCCCTGATGAAAATTCCTATTCCCTTTCAGCCATGTGTACTCAGAGTGGAGGGCTGATTTGACTTGTAACCAGGAGACTCATTTCTACCTCCTCACTAAAACTAAGTCAGCATAGAAGACTGTATTGAACTACTTTCCTAGTATGTCTTTCTATTATTACTTTTTAGTGGTAAGTGGTGGTGACCATCATCCACTCACTTGATGTAGTGCTGCCTACTTCTTCCTTAGCCTTTATCATGCTTTTTCTGTGCCTGCCCTCCTCTCTTCCTATTTCTCCCATTTTTCTTGTCACTTCTTATTGCTTTTCTTTCCTTTACAAGTGGCTTTACACTGAGTGATATGCCAAATGGTTTCCTGTAAGCCAAGAAACCATTTACAACGCTGGGTGGTAACCATATAACCAACCGATACGTGTTCCCTACGGGTCGGCAAGTGGGTTGGTGGAGGGTTAGTGCCCCTCCCCGTAAAACAAATAACTCAAAGTCAAATGGCCACCCCTTACGGGATTATGGCGTCCGGCAATAGAGAGATTTTAGTATTATTATTTTTATTAAGTCAGCATAAAAGATTGTATTGAACTGCTTTACTAGGAAGACATTTTTTATACTAAGGCGTCAAAGAATTCGTATTAAACAAAGATCTCTATTAGTAAATGAAATCTGAAAAAGTCTCCTGTCAGTGTAATATAATCGCCTGGAGACAGGAGAGAGAGAGAGAGAGAGAGAGAGAGAGAGAGAGAGAGAGAGAGAGAGAGAGAGAGAGAGAGAGAGAGAATTATCATACTCAAGGGGTTTATATTACGACTGATATTCCAAGTGGCACCTCCCCGTTGCATCTACTCCTGAGCGATTTAATCGGCATATCACACTAATAATATTACTGAAGAAAACTACCATAAATCGATTCCAGCAACACGAAAATAACATGAGAATATCAAAGCGTAACGTATAATAAATCGCCAAGAAAAAGGTGTTACGCACTCTCCTATAGCATCTAGACCCGCATTCTAGTCGGTTAAGGATGCTCCCTAACACCTTTTCCTTAACTATTTATTTTTTATTAATTATGGGTCGTTAGTATCTTTCTGTATATAGGTCATTTATGCAGAGTATGAAGATACTGAGGGGATTTATGTAACACAGAAGAGGACAATAAGGTGCTATAATTATAATAAATCGCTTAGGAAAAGGTATTAGGGAGCTTCCTCAACCAAGAAGAATACGGGCCCTAAAATACGGGTGTAGATTCCAAATGTTGTTGAGGAAGGAAATATATTTAAATCCAGAAAAGAGTTATGCAAACGCAACACTGACATTTACCCTATAAAGTACGATTGAAATAATGCTGAATATGTTTTCCCCTAAAAATAGTGGAACATTAGAGATGTATTCAAATTTATTCGAGTATATAAACAGATTTATGTAAAATGTAAATAGATTTACAGACATCAGTTATGAAAATTTTTGCGAAATACGGAATTATACGATGACCGAAACTAGTGGACTTAATTGTATATACATGTAAAAAGTGCAAGACATACTGGAAAAATTATTGCAACATTTATAAACTGCAACACTGGAAGCTGCTAGAAATAGTTGTTAATGCTAAAACTATCCATACCTTCAATCCCTTCAGTTCGCTGACAATCAGTTTTTTTTTGTGCGTGTCCTATCTCTTACGACGTCCTATAATTTTTTTACTATTTTCTACAGACGATTTTACTGTGCTTAGATTTTTTTTTTCTTTTAATGGAGGGGCCAGATGTAACCTTCATTTACACGTCCAGTACAAGGCCTCTCCCCTAAAAAATATCAAATGTGTTCTCAGCAGTCAAAGCAGAAAACCAAGGAGAAGAGGTTAACCATTTGTCTGCGGTAATTTTCTGGCAACTGATAAACCTACCCGCCGTGAGCTGGAATGAAATGCAAGTGATCTATAATAATGGCTAAATGTTAATAGTTTTTTTTTTTATTATTATTGGTGCTCGAGGTATCTCTAACAGTAAAATCGTACGACATTGGTTGAAATAAAATGTATCATTGGTAATTCACAAAGGGTTAATATTTGGTTACATGACTGTATCCACACTAATGAGGAAGTCTGTCCGTCTGTCTGTCCGTCTATTTGTGTCTGCCTGTCTGTCTCGTGTGTGTGTGTGTGTGTGTGTGTGTGTGTGTGTGTGTGTGTGTGTGTGTGTGTGTGTGTGTGTGTGTGTGTGTGTGTGTGTGTGTGTGTGTGTGTGTGTGTGTGTGTGTGTGTGTGTGTGTGTGTGTGTGTGTGTGTGTGTGTGTGTGTGTGTGTGTGTGTGTGTGTGTGTGTGTGTGTGTGTGTGTGTGTGTGTGTGTGTGTGTGTGTGTGTGTGTGTGTGTGTGTGTGTGTGTGTGTGTGTGTGTGTGTGTGTGTGTGTGTACCTACAGCGTAAGACGCCAGTTCGGATCAGTGTATGCTTACTTCATTGTTACTCATGTCATGGTAGGAAAAACAATGAGCACAACCATACTGACTAACCTGGAACTCCAGTCTTCAGCATTTAGCTCCTCAGCCTTCCCCACCACCAAACCCAGCCAGTCCTGTCCACTGTTCTCCATTTACTCCACCCTTTTTATATGATCCATCTAACTCTCCTCCTCCACCCAGCAGCGAATCCAACTACTAAGAGAAATATGGGGCTTATATCACCTTACTGTCAAAGCCGTCCATTCATACAATTTCCATCTTCGCAAGCCATACAGACCACCACCCTCCACCATCCATCATCATCTAAGCCCACTTCACCCACTCCGCTCTGGGTACTCCACCCATTTTTGACTCCCTACCTTTGCTTTCCACTTTACCAACCTACCTAAAACACTCATATTCAAAGCATGTTCTTGCCCCGGCATGCTTCGCCCTCACCCACCACCGTCCAGCCCACCCAATTTTCCACCCATGCCACCTATTTCTGCTCTGGTGTAGAGAATATAATAAACTACTTCAAATACCAGTCACCCACAACTCCTATTCTCACAGAATAGAATACACTTCCCCCACTCTGCCTCACCCCAAACCATCATCCTACACTATCCCGCCCCGTCGACTCCTTTCACCCTATTCAGTCCTGGATAAAAGAATTCAACATTTCATCCTCTACTACAATTTCATCGATAAGACACAGCTGAATTTTGGCTCACGCCTCCACAAGCATGACCTGAAACGATCTGTATTAACCGGAATCAGTCCGAGGGACCAAATGAGACCTGAAAGGATAAACAGACTGAAAATCCTGAAGACGCCAGGTACAATGGTTCACAAAAGTATCAGTGCACAGGGTCCGACGCCTACGGGAAACACTGGATCAACTGCTGATGTTTACCACCGTCTCATTGTGTCTGCTTATATAAACATGACATTTGCTATATGTCTGCTGGAGGATATTGCTAGCTGGGGATATATGACACCTCCCGACATCAGGGCTACCACCGTGTGGTAGGTCGGACATTTCAGTGACCTTCATTCTGTGGTTCCAAATGTTTCACGAATTTTGTGCACCGATACTTTTGTGACCTATAGTACCTGGATCTCAACGTGACTAAAATGAACCAGAACGACTAGAATGGAGGTAAGCTGACTGAATCATTGTGACTGAACTTGAACTGATTTGATTATGCCCGACTGGATATGGAGTCCGCGATTATAATAATTATGACCCGATTAACCCCGACTGGACCTGACTTCACATGACTGAGTGGATGAGAATGCCCAAGACTCTGATACCCTGACTGGGTCCCGGAATCAAGCTATATCTGACTTGTGCTGACCTAACTAGACCAAAATGGATGTGATAACCCTAGTTAATCATGGAGAGGCATTTAAGAACTTGATTGAATTACTTTGGCTCTGCACTGTCCTTCTTCTGTATTAATTTGACATGCATACTGAATGTGAAGGACCTGAAGAAACATTAAGTGGTTTAAACTGAGCTGACTAAACCTGAGTGACATTTATCTGACTATACTGGACCACAGCTGACTTGACTGGACCGCAAGTAATGATAATGGACCCTGGCGTCTCTAACTGGCTCTATACGTGGCTGCTGTGGCTTTAAAATTGGGTAAAACAGGACCTTTAACGACCTGACATGACTTCTGGATCAATTTGCTCCTCTTATTCGTTCGCGCAGAAAAATCACAGGTCATTTTTCTGTTTTTCTTTTTTTTTTCTTTTTTTGCATGTGACGGTTTGCAGACTAATGATGATGCCAAGACGCAGGTACACGGTCGATGAATCCACTTGGTTTCAGATCGACGCGTATACTGACGACTGAGATACTATGGACGTTTGTGTTTTCCTCGTATGCTGTGTTTGTTGTTTGTTCTCCGAGAAGCTACAGAATGAAAATAATAAGGGTCGGAGATTTTTTTCCCCTTTCAAACATTCACGGGGTTTTACCTGATTGTTTCTGAACCTCGGTATGCCGGAGCGTTTTTTTTTTTTTTTTTTTTTTTTTTTTAAGGCCTCATTCACAAACTCCTGATTCTGTATTATGCTCAAGATTGTTTGTGTACTTTAACCTCGTCTCATTTTTTAAAGGGAGAAGGAATCAAATGCCAGAAGCCTGCAAGACTGTTCCTTCCAAAAGGAAAAAAACCAATTTAAGATTCGCTACTTCGAGATGCCCGGATACATTACGTTTAAAACACTGGAGGTCATAGGCAGAGGGAAATGCAGACAAATTAGTACAGTTCCACAGTTCCAAACACTCCAACCAAACTTCAGCCCGAGGACGTAGCTTTCTCAATGAATACCTTGGGATCTGAGAGAATTAATATGGAAGCAGCGTTTACAGTCTACAGATTGAACAGCCTCTCTTGAACAAAAACAAATTCGTCGGAAGATAATAAAAATAAACAATAAAAATAGTTCACCGGACTGAGGGAATGTAAGTGAATATAGGGCAAAATAAAGTGATTCCTGATAATAATGAACTATTTGGAAATTTATGAGATGGTTTGGCAACGTGAAGAGAAGAAAGTATGTGAAAGAGGAGGACGGGGAAAGGAGGAGGGGAAAGGAGGAGGGAGAGACCAAGGATGACATGGAGGGATGGAGTGGAGAAATATGAGAGAGGGGGTGTGAGATGGAGGGAGGGCAGCCAAATGGGAAAGGACAGAGTGACGTGGAAGAGACTGGTTTGTGGCCACCTTTTACAGGATTATGGCGTCCCAACAGAGAAACAGATAAATTGCTTAAGATCTGTTATGAATGTAGTCCTAATCATTAACGTAATTACTAATACACTTTGTGCTGGAGAGGGACGCCTTCACGTGATGGCACCGATATAGCTTTGTGGCTCCTCGACCCACCTATAAAAACGTCCCTCAGTGCCTTCCCTATCCCACAAAAGGAGGAGGATGGACTGCAGGAGGAGGGCAACCTCGCCGCAGTCCATTGGGTTCACTTTCTTTTGAGCTTGGGGTTACTACTACTACTACTACTACTACTACTACTACTACTCAAACTTCTACTCCTACTACGAAGCTCTTACTCCTACTCCTAAACCAACTCTTACTACTACTACTTCTACCACTACACTTTGAGAAATCTTCGCTACAAACCAAAATGGTCTGCTGTTACCTTTCGTTTTCGTTTTTAAAGGCTCCAACATGCTTGCATGTGTCGGCCTTGGTCACCTTATGGCGGCTCTCCACGCTGCACGATCCATTGCAGCCTCCCTGTTCAGTCCCTTAACCCTGAGGTCACACTTAATGACCTCGTCCCATGTCTTTCTCGGTCTACCCCTCATAACCCCACCCCCAATATTAACACTTCTCACCTTCCTCACCCAATTATCATCCCCCATCCTCTCCACATGTCCAAACCAATGTGGTAGGTCTCCATATTATAATTGCAAATCATACTAGATAGATAGATAAATAGATAGATAGAGAGACAGATAGAAGCAGGAAGTCAAATGATGAGAAGGTGTTGTGTTTGCGAGAAAAGAGCAGCGCTAAACGCTTACACGGAGGAAAGCTGACGACAGCGGCCAGTAAGGAGATGATTCAGTTAGCTGTCAGCAGTCCTCTCGTGAGAAAGTTCTGTTGCCATGAGGAACATACGTGACACACACACCCTACTACACGAGATGTCAGGAAAGAGAGTTGAGAAGGAGACAAGCGACCCTAGAGAGAGGTCGAGACGGAGATTAGCCTTAGAACAGAGAGAGAGAGAGATAGCGAGACAGGGAGGTAGCTACCCCGGACTTATACTATTATACCTGTTTAATATTTCCAAGACAAATAAAAATAGTCCCATACTATTCTTTACCTCTCCCGTCACTACATGACATCTGGTGGGGAAACTACTACAAGATATAAAAGCCGCTCGACCACAAGTCTAAAATATACTTCTCTACAAGTAACTACAAAGTCTTTATGACATTTGGTGGCATAAACATAAATTGAAGCCATTGTTCCGCAGTAGGGAATTTATGCAATATTACCCGTACTTGGAAGCAACACTAACACCAACATCAGTGATAGTTCATGTACCATTCATCACGGAAGACCTGTTCACAGTATACCAAATACACCCCTTCCCCTATAGAAACAACAACACTTTAGTCATCATCAACATCAACACAGACACCGAACTCATCATGGTCTCCAAGAGACGAGACACTGTCACTTTCGCAAGTGAGTCAACGATTGAGCGAAAGTGCCGCACATCCTTACATGCTGTTCATCTTTGTCCTGCGTACATTTTCACGTTTCAGCCTACTGATACGGTCCCTTGTGAAATGGCTATCATCAGCAATAACAATATTCATCATCATTGCAACTTCACTTTTGCTCCAGATAAACTTGTACACCATCAACGCATTGGACACTCGCAGTTTTTTTATTTCCCTCATAACACATCAGTTTACATAGTCTGTCCAGATATACCACCATCTCATACATCAGCCTCAGGATTATACATAGCACCAGACTACTGTGCGGTATTTACACCATCCATGTCTACTTTTTCCACCATCAATCACTACGCCATTATCAACCATACACACAAACATTTCCACCCACTGCCTGATATGGACTTAAACATGAGCACAAGTATTAAGCTGACTTCACCTAAGTTTGAAACTATGCAGCTGATCAATGAAACAATGAAGCCCTGGGAAGATTTGAGTTTGAGTATGTTCAACCCATATTATGTGTATAGCCAAGCACCTTCTGTCTTTATAATTATCTGCATTGTGGTTGCAGTATTGCTGTTGGCCATGCACAGAATGCATGCAAGAATTGCTAATTTGGAGTCATTGTTTAGTGGGGGGAGAGTTAACATCACAGTTAACCACCCTGAATGAAGTGTATATATTTTGTATATAGTATTAATTATATATAAAAAAAAAAAAAAAAATGGCCAACACAAATGCCGTTAGCAAGAGTGAACATCTTCAACACAATCGTGAAGACAATGATTTCCACACAGTGCTGACACACATATTACCCACGATAGGTACAGGTGAACAACGAATCAGTGTGTATAGTTAATACTGTATATAGTGTATATATTTTTTTATATAAAGTAACAAAATATGGGACTATATAATTTCATTTTCAGTAGTATCTGTGCAATATAAACTAAACTTTAAAAAAGTATCTCAAGGAAATTAGTCAGCAATTAGGCAACCATGAACAACATGGAAAAAAGCGTACACAAGCAAAGAGAAACAAACTATGGAAAATCAATACATACAAAAAAAAAAAAAAAAAAAAAAGAAAAGGAAAGGAAAGAAAGAAAGAAAAGTAAGAAGGAAAAAAGAGAAATAAAGTAAGATCACATAACAAACAAATGAAAATAAGTGTAAATGTTACTATATATGCCAAAATACCACATAAACTACAAACAAAAAAGCAAATTGTTGTCTCCACATACAAGTGGCACGAAACATCATCACTATCATCGACCGCAGCATATGTTAGGACTGCAGTTATTACAATTATGTTACTCCATATTATAATTATGTACTTACAAACGATATGTAACAATTATGTAACGACAAACGATTGCATTATGTTACACTAACTACAATTATGTACCTACAACCGATATGTAACAATTATGTAACGACAAACGATTGCATTATGTTACATTAACTACAATTATATAACTACAAACAATATGTAACAATTATGTAACGACAAACGATTGCATTATGTTACACTAACTACAATTATGTACCTGCAAACGATATGTAACAATTATGTAACGACAAAACAGTTGCATTAACAAGATGTAACTTTTATGTAACTTTAACTACAATTATAAGGCCAAGACACATATGTAATAGTTGCATTAACAAAATGTAACTACAATTATAAGGCCAACACAATTATGTAGTACCACAATGTTAGTACAATATTATAAGTCATACAATTATAGCACAATTCTGTATTACCAGTATCATCATACAAGTTAGGTGAATCACTATTTACTATATTATATGTATACAATATTCATACAATTTACTTTTACAGCATTATGTATTTCACTTAATTAGCTTATAAGTTCATTATAATGTGTATGTAGTATGTATTAATATATTATAACTATTAAATGTCGATGGTACGCCATTTTTGCGCGGCAGAGCAATGTGGTAGGTCTCCATATTATAATTGCAAATCATACTAGATAGATAGATAAATAGATAGATAGAGAGACAGATAGAAGCAGGAAGTCAAATGATGAGAAGGTGTTGTGTTTGCGAGAAGCGAGCAGCGCTAAACGCAACACACGGAGGAAAGCTGACGACAGCGGCCAGTAAGGAGATGATTCAGTTAGCTGTCAGCAGTCCTCTCGTGAGAAAGTTCTGTTGCCATGAGGAACATACGTGACACACACACCCTACTACACGAGATGTCAGGAAAGAGAGTTGAGAAGGAGACAAGCGACCCTAGAGAGAGGTCGAGACGGAGATTAGCCTTAGAACAGAGAGAGAGAGAGATAGCGAGACAGGGAGGTAGCTACCCCGGACTTATATTATACCTGTTTAATATTTCCAAGACAAATAAAAATAGTCCCATACTATTCTTTACCTCTCCCGTCACTACATGACATCTGGTGGGGAAACTACTACAAGATATAAAAGCCGCTCGACCACAAGTCTAAAATATACTTCTCTACAAGTAACTACAAAGTCTTTATGACACCATCTCAATCTACCTCTCCTCATCACAACACCAATACACTCCAGTCCCATCCTACCTCTCAACTCTTCCATCGTAAACCCAGCCCCTCCAGGCCTAGGATGCAGGGACGCACTGCACATCCACCTAATCATTGTCATTTCTGTACGTCTGAGCCGGCGAATATCTTCCTCCTTCACTGTCCAGGTCTCACTACCATACAACATTACACTCCTAACACATGCTGCATACAAAGACCCCTTAGCACGTAGGGAGAGTCCTCTCAATGTCAGGAGAGGCAATTATTTCTTTATCTCCTCCCTCTCCATTCCACTCTTTCCTTTCTCCTTGCTTTATTTTTTTTCCCTCTTCGTTGTCAAACCTTATTTCTTCCTGCCTGTTCTTTCTTCCTTCCTGTCTTTCTTCCATTTCTCCTCCCCCCTCCCCCCTTTTATTCTTCCTTCTCCTCCACTTCCTTCCTTCATTCCTCTCTTCCATGATTCCTCTCCTCGCTTCCTTCACATTCCTTTCCATCTTTACCTTGATTCATCTCTCTCTCTCTCTCTCTCTCTCTCTCTCTCTCTCTCTCTCTCTCTCCAGAAAACCTATCATATTCCTCTCCATATACTGCCTTTCACCCCTCTCATTTTTACATACCTCACTCCCTACAAGCATTTTTTTTTTTATATAATTTCCTACAATGCATCGTCTTTTTACATTTCTCAGTCTATTTCATCAGCATCCATCTGTCGGCATCTCTCTTCGTATATGGGAATGCTCCAAAAACCATGAGAGAGAGAGAGAGAGAGAGAGAGAGAGAGAGAGAGAGAGAGAGAGAGAGAGAGAGAGAGAGAGAGATTCTTGGTGAAGTAAAGAAGTGGGGACGAGGGACAAAGAGATGTGTGGGATGAGTTAGAGAATGAGAGACTGACTAGAAGAGTGTGTGGGGGTGAGGTGTAGGGGAAGTGGGAGGAGGAGACCAAGGATGAGATGGAGGAAGAGTGGGAGGAGGAGGAGGAGGAGATGGAAAGAGAATGAGAGGAGGAGACTAACGATGAGATGGAG
Organism: Coenobita brevimanus; assembly: GCF_032717465.1. Taxonomy (NCBI): domain Eukaryota; kingdom Metazoa; phylum Arthropoda; class Malacostraca; order Decapoda; family Coenobitidae; genus Coenobita; species Coenobita brevimanus. The sequence continues at coordinate 23,595,712 of NC_137020.1, read as the reverse complement.
GGATGGAATGGAGAGATATATGAGGGAGTGGAGTGTGAGTTTGAGGGAGCCAAATGGCAGAGGACAGGGCGACGTTGAGGCGATTTGTATGTGGCCACCTATAACGGGATTAAGGTGTCTGACAATAGACTGACAGACATACAGATAAAGATGAGTTAGAATTGTGGTGGGGAGGGAGGTGTGAAGAGGGAGGGGGGAGGGAGGTGTGAAGAGGGAGGGGGGAGGGAGGTGTGAAGAGGGAGGGGGAGGGAGGTGCGAAGAGGGAGGAGGGAGGGAGGTGTGAAGAGGGAGGGGGGAGGGAGGGGGGAGGGAGGTGTGAAGAGGGAGGAGGGAGGGAGGTGTGAAGAGGGAGGAGGGAGGGAGGTGTGAAGAGGGAGGAGGGAGGGAGGTGTGAAGAGGGAGGAGAGAGGGATGTGTGAAGAGGGAGGAGAGAGGGATGTGTGAAGAGGGAGGGAGGTAAGGGTGAGGAAAGGGGAGGGAAGGGTGAGGAAGGGGGAGGAGGGGTGAAGAAGAACCATAAGAGTACCCCTAGTTAAAAAGCGGCTCTAAGAATGATAGTTTAAACACAGTGAAAGCTTACTTCAAAATGTCCTCCAAAAATAAAATTGCTGGGGGTGGGGATAAAGAATAACGGTGGAGATGAAATAACTGTGGGGTACAAAGAAATAACTGAGGTACAAAGAAATAACGGTAGGGTACAAAGAAATGACGGTAGGGTACAGAGAAATAACGGTAGGGTATAAAGAAATAACAATAGGGTACAACGAAATAACAGTGGGGCACAAAGAAATAACAGTGGGGCACAAAGAAATAACGGTGGAGCACAACGAAATAACGGTGGGTTGCAAAAAATAACACTAGAGTACAAAGAAATAACGGTGAGGTACAAAGAAATAACGCTGGAGTACAAGGACATAACGCTGAGGTACAAGGACATAACGCTAGGGTACAAAGAAGTAACGAAGGGATACAATGAAATGGGTGAGCTGGAACAACGGTGGAGGGTGTGGGTTGGCGGGGGCTGTGTGTAAATGGATGCTGTAGGAATAATGCCTTGAATGGAATGACGCTATATATATAAATTTCCTCCAACACCAAAACCAAGACTAGCTCACGTTGCTCTCATTTACCTGGCACATAAAAGTGAACAGATACAGGAAGCTATCAACATAATTCTCGTCTCCATCCCACAAAGTAAGCTATTCAGTCCATTCATTCCCCTAACTTTCTTCTGTGTAAGCTTGGTGTGTCTGTTTTCCATCTATTTTTTATTCTACTCTGGGTATATATAGTTTAATAGTCCGTTCTCTGTCACTCAGCTGTCCTTTCATGCCACCTTCGCATATCACCACTAAGGCGCAGATATCTACCATCCATATTAGATACATTTTTTTTTTTAAATTTAGATCTGGCGGAATGGTATTAGCGGGGCTGTTTTTCATGGCATGTCGCCGAGTTGTTTGGAAGGCCACTTTTGTCTGTTTTAACAAAATTCATATTAATTTGGTCCCTGCCCCAACTTGGAATCGAAGTCATGTCCTTTCCGACCGCAGACCATCACCCTCCTACCTATCCACCTGTCCCCCTCTCTACCTACCTATGAACCTACTTACATGTCCTCTATCTACCAACTCTACCTACCTATGAACCTACTTACATGCCCACTATCTCCCATCCCTTTCATCTTTTTAAGCTCCTGAACCCGATTAATATTTTTTTTTTCTAAATATCTTTGGACACTTTTATTCTGGTAACGAAAGACTTTTCCAACAAAATGGCACAATACCTCATTAATTCCTTTACTAATACATGTCTTATTAATTCCTTTACTAATACATGTCT
>NC_137020.1:23511370-23583870 GCF_032717465.1 Coenobita brevimanus | reverse complement strand
GCAGTATGAGGTGGGTCAGGTGTGATGTGCGTCACTGTGAGATGTGGCAGTGTCAGGTGTAGCAACGTGAGGTGTGGCAGTGTCAGGTGTAGCAACGTGAGGTGTAGCAACGTGAGGTGTAGCAACGTGAGGTGTAGCGACGTGAGGTGTGGCAGTGTCAGGTGTAGCAACGTGAGGTGTGGCAGTGTCAGATGTGGCAATGTGAGGTGTGGTACAATCTTCTGCACAGTGACTTCCAACTCCCTGTACTACTGTTGGATTTTTTAACATGAGTAATGTTGTCTAGTACGGTACTATAAATTACCCTACTGTACTGCTCATAATCACATCCAGTTGCTTCAACAATCTGATGAATCTTTTATAAGTAAAGAATACAGAAGTCGAGCTAAGGGGAGATTGAGGAAAGAAAAATATAAAGCGTAATGATAGGTGGACGAGCATACTGTACACAGGAGGATGGACTAAGCTGGCGTGAGGGAATGGAGATGAGTGAAAGGCTTGGGGTTAACATTTTTCGCGGTCACCCAGGATGAATTCTTGACAGGTTAATTTTACAACTGTATCATTCCTGTACAACTCCCTCAGTTTCTTGCAAGTGCCCCCTTTTCAAACGTGGAAGAAAAAGGGAGGCAACTTTATATATTATTGTTTTCGTTGGCAAGCCGTAAAATATTCTGGACCTTTATCCTGTTCAGTGCATGCGATCAACGACTGCTTTGAATCATGGTATTTTTTGTATTCTGATTACTTCCAAACGATTTTAACTGGCTTTGATGAGTTTCAGAGCAGTGGAGCGGTTAATGAAGGCAAAATTTTAACCCCTTAAGTTAACAAATCCTAAGCAGAATATACTCATCTAGAGATAACAAGAATGTGTCATTGTATTGATGTATTAATAAGTCAGCCAAAAATAATGTTTTAAGAGATCTTATCTGCCCCTTAGATTTAATGTGTATTATCAGAACCCTCCCTTCCTCACCTTGCTGCTATGCCTAGATCCGCCCCTGCTTTGCTAGTGGACTAAGTGGATCAGAAAGAATGAGGCCATTTTAACAGGCAATCCAATCCAACAAAACCCAACCCTCCCAACTAACTTAACCAAACCTGCGTGCGCACCGAGTCGTGTAGGCAAGCACTGGTTCGCGGGATTCAACTTGTTTTGTAATAGACATGGTAACCACTCTATAAGCACTCCCACCAGAAGAGCTGTCGGTGTGCGTGACTCGGATGATAGTGCTTCCAGGATACGATAACTCTACAGACCGAATTAGCAAGGGATCAGAAGAGTCCCTTGTCAATTCATTTATAAATGTGGCATGTTGACAATTACAGGTAACTGACAGAAGCCATGTCAGTAAAAGAAAAAAAAAAAAACATAGGGCCTACATAAAAAATAAAAAAAATCCTTCAGTATGATGCTTTTTCCCTTAATCCTGCTACCTCACAATTTTTTTTTTTTTCAGATTAGGGACGACGTCTCGTAGTGAAGGGGTTAAAAAACTATTAATTCCTTGCGACTATATTTTGGTTCTGTGTTCGCCCTATGATTTCCTTCAGCCTTAGCTTTCGAAGCAAAGGGATTATGCTGCCATGGAAAAATAAACCGCAACGGATAATATGCTAGGGAACCTCCTTAACCCATTCAATTGGATGACTAATTTTTCCGTATATTCCATCTACCTCCAGACAATACTTCTCAGCTTAGGAGAGACCTTTTGTACTGAAGGTGTAAGTGAAGAATATTTATCTTTAGTAATCTGAAAATTATTTCCTCAATTAAATCTTCTAGTCGCTGCAATAATAGAAAGGAGAATGAGAGACTGACTAGGAGAGTGACTGAGCTGGAGGGAGGGGAAGAGGCCTAAGATTAGATGGATGGGGTGCGGAGGTATAAGAGAGAGAGAGAGAGAGAGGGAGAGAGAGAGAGAGAGAGAGAGAGAGAGAGAGAGAAACCAGCTTGATGACGGACGATAGGGTGACATGGCAGCGATTCGTCTGTGTCACATCTTACGGGATTAAGGCGTCTGGGGATAAACAGACATAGATAGAGACAGATGGCAAAATACGTCCTCGGAGTGCAAGCGTCGAGGCCTAGAGAATACAGCACCCTAGGGCCTAGAGAATACAGCACCCTAGGCCTCTAAGATGCTTGTCACTAAAATACACAAGGAGGACAGAGGGAGGGGGAGGGAAAGCAGACAGACGAGGCAGTAAAGGCGTAGCTAAAAGACTGAGGTTTAATGGAAGAGGAAGGAAAGCTGAAAACTGTAGATTAGTGGGCTGATCACTTTGCCGTGTGTCATCATCATCATCATCATTATTATCATCATCAACTTGGACGCGGTCGTCATCATCATCATCATCTAAATCCCACTTCCAAAATTATAACTGGCGAGAGGACGATCCAGAAGCAGGAAAATTAAGATAAATCTAGGAGGAACATTAAGTCCAAAAAGTTCCCACTGAAATGGGCCAAACAGTCTTTCATTCATTACTCATATTTAAGCCACCGACATTTCATTTATATCGCAACTTTACTTAAGCCTTCAGCATGTTATTTATACGCCAAGTTCATGAATAAAAATAAGCTTATATACTTGGCTCCTGATGAATGGAAGTTGGAATATGCTGTTGCTAAGGGAGATGATGGCCAAGTGATTAGAAGTCGTTTGTTGTTTGTAATGACGGCAGTTCAGTCCCAGGCTTGGTAAGGGAACAGTTTGATGACATGAATTTCGTTAAATCAGATTTTATTGACCTTCTACAAGACCTACCGATATCTCATATGAAACACCCCACTACTACTAATGCATCAGCCCTGAATTGGCAGCCCTCGCAAGTATTCAATGTGGACGGTGGGTATTAGCGCCAAAGTGGTCATATGTACAAAGGAGGCTGTTTCGTATAGAGAAAGCTACAGCTAACAAAATTAAGCTATCAGCCAAAGACAAGGACAGAAAAGCAGGAAGGCGAGAGAAAATATAAATGTCGTCATTTTACAAAAGGCCATTAATAGCTGAAGTAAAAGGAGATCAGACGCAAACTTGTGTAATGGAATCGTTTACCAGCTTCCACGTGTAGGGACAGAGGGTCCATTACAACAGGAGTGAGCGAAAAGGAGTGAGGCAGGTGCGAAAGACAGTGTTCAGGGTCTGGAAAATATAAAGGTCAGGAAGGACAAGGGTGAAGGAGGAGAAAGGGGGGTGAGAGGGACGGGACGGATGGAGTGAAGGAGATAATTCTTGCCTGACGCACACACACCAGGCCTACACAAGAATATCCCCCTCGCTCGCACATGTGCACGCACGTGCAAGCACGCACGCACACACACACACACACACACACACACACACACACACACACACACACACAACCTGTGACATATGCGTGGCCATATGACAATATACACAAACAAACTTTACATGTGCAATATTAATACTTTCACAGATCATATCTACATGTACGAAAATAGGATTAAGCCTGCATGCACGCAAGCACACGCGCACACACACACACACACACACACACACACACACACACACACACATACACCTTGGCGACAAGTGTTGGTGCCGCCTCCCTCCAACCCACCTCCCTACACTTGCAGGCAGAGCCACGTGACCACCTGTCAAGCGAGGGGGGGTGGGATACGGGGAGGAGGGGAGTTGACAGGTGTGTGTGTGTGTGTGTGTGTGTGTGTGTGTGTGTGTGTGTGTGTGTGTGTGTGTGTGTGTGTGTGTGTGTGTGTGTGTGTGTGTGTGTGTGTGTGTGCGTGCGCGTGTGCGTGCGTGCGTGCGTTTGGGGTACTAGTGATATGTGAAGTGATAAACAGGCAAGCAGACATATGACTGAGGTAATACAGGGGTAAGACAGATAGGGCTGAGAGATAGGGGGTGAAAGATTGGGTTAGGGTAAACGTGACGGGGGAGAGTAAAGGGATAGGGACGAGTAAAGAGGTGGGGTGGAGTGGGGTAGAGGGGTGAGGTATTGAAAAGTGGTGCACAGAGCTTAGAGGTAGGATAAGCAAGTAAGAGGTAAGAAAGACAGTTGATAGAGAAAAGGTGATGGGTGGGGTGGGGAAGAGTTGGAGAGCAGGTGCTGATAGATGGGGTGGGGAGATGCGTCTTTTTATCTCCCTAATATTTCTGGCATTGAAATCTCTTGACTTCAATCATCTTCTACCGGTATATTCTTGCTACCTTTGGACGATTTTCTTTATTATAGGGGAGACCTTTTGTGGTTCTAATACATAAGGTCTTAACAAAATGTAAGCTGAATAAAGTCGTCTGGAAGTAGAAAGAAGAAACTTGGAAAGAAAGCCACTGGAGTGTACGGGTTAACTGCACTGTGCTTAAGTGTCTGGGAACGAACTGATCTTGCTTATGGCTCTCTTGTCCTTAGTTTTCTCTGTAAAAGACAACACTTTGCAAGAGTTCGGCATCCGATTCTTTCTAATTTCATCAAAATAAATATGGTAGGGTGATATGAGTGCTAAGCAGGGATACAGTAAATTATGGTAAAGGTGAAAAATGTGAGAGAAGAAGGAATAAAGTAAGAGGGTGGGAGTGGGATGAGAGGGTGATGCAGGGATGGGAAGGTGCTGTAGAGATGAGGAGGTAAGGGATGGGGTGAAGAAATTTGGTGTGCTAGCTTAAAGGAGGGGTGAGTGAAGGGAATGGGGCAGGTGTTACTCGGGAGGAGAGGGCAAAGAGTATGTGGCTGGACGGAGAGAAGGGTGACTGTGTGTGTGTGTGTGTGTGTGTGTGTGTGTGTGTGTGTGTGTGTGTGTGTGTGTGTGTGTGTGTGTGTGTGTGTGTGTGTGTGTGTGTGTGTGTGTGTGTGTGTGTGTGTGTGTGTGTGTGTGTGTGTGTGTGTGTGTGTGTGTGTGTGTGTGTGTGTGCGTGCGTGCGCGCGCGCGCATGCCTGCATGATATGAGAGGTAATATGAGGAATGGGGTATGTTCTGGGGAAGGAAGGAAGGAAGCAAAGGAAGAGTGGGAGAGAAGTAAAATAAGTAAGATGTAAAAGGGAAACATTGGAGCAGCGTGGGGTGGAAGATTAAGAAGACTTAGAAGGAATGCCTATCAACTGCAGAATTGTCATTACAACACACAGTATTTATTATGTCCCAGTCCTCCCCTACAGTATTACACGCAACAATCGAATTAAACATCAAAATCCCTAAATGTGCTGCTGGGTTAACATGAAAGGGGGTGTAGGTGAGAGAGGGCTGGAAGGTGAGGAATGTGGGGAGGAGGGGAGGGAACTAAAGGAGTGGAAGGGAGAAAGGGGAGGGGGAGGGGAGTGAGGAAGAAAACAGGAGGTGGAGGTGAGTGAAGAAGAACAGAGGAGGTGGAGGGGAATGAGGAATAAGAGAAGATGGAGGAGAATGAGGAAGAAGATATGAAAAGGAAGAGAATGAGGAAGAATAGAGGAGGTGGAGGGGAATGAAGAAAAAGAGAGGAGGTGGAGGGGAATGAAGAAGAAGAGAGGAGGTGGAGGGGAATGAAGAAGAAGAGAGGAGGTGGAGGGGAATGAAGAAGAAGAGAGGAGGTGGAGGGGAATGAAGAAGAAGAGAGGAGGTGGAGGGGAATGAAGAAGAAGAGAGGAGGTGGAGGGGAATGAAGAAGAAGAGAGGAGGTGGAGGGGAATGAAGAAGAAGAGAGGAGGTGGAGGGGCATGAAGAAGAACATAAGGAGGATGGAAGGGGGAGAGGGGAATGGCAGAGAGAGGAGGGAGAGGAAGGAAGAGAGGAGGGAGAGGAAGGAAGAAAGGGGGGGGGAAGGTCTTTGGGGTTGAGTGCAAGGAAAGGGAAGGTTAGTGAAAGAAAGGAGATAGGGGGGAGAGGTGAGGGATAAGGAAAGAACAAGGGCATAGGATAAGAATAAGAAGGCAAAGATCGGTGAAGGGTTAGGTGGTAGAGGTGTGGGGTTAGGTGCGGGGTCAGATGTGAGGTTAGGTGTGTGGTTAGAAGGGAGAGACGGGCGAGATGGAAGACTGTGCTATGGGAGAGGGGTGACCAGGTACGCCGAGGAGAGAGAGGAAAAAAAAGGGAGAAATGGGTAAGGGAGGGGGAAGGGAGGGGGAGGGCAGGGAGGTCAGGGGGTGAGGAATGGTTTAGGGGGGGAGAAAATGGGGGAGGAAATTAGCAAATGGATCAAGGAGAGATGGAGGATGAGAGACTAGGAGCAGGTGAGGAGGACAAGATAATTAGCGGTGTGAAGTTAAGTCGTGTGAAGGGAACAAGGGAAGTAGGGGATGTGGGTGGAGTGGGGGAAGCGAGGAAGGGGTGTGAAGGGTATGGAGGGTGAGGGGTGTGGAGGGTGAAGGCGCATGAAGGGTGAAGGAGAGGATGTGGGCGGAAGGGGACAAGAACTGTGGTTGGGGAGGGGGGGGGAAGGGTGACAGGTGAGAATAATAGAACACGTGGTATCCCCGCCACGTTTAACTTCATGTGCTGGCCTTTTGTTTTATTTTTCTTTCAAGACAAAAAAGACTTGTAAATATTATGGAAAAAATAATCCTTCTTGGATTCTGATCACCTCAACAAAGAATTCACTCTGAACCCATATTTCAGGTAACACACAAATGCACATCACACACACACACACACACACACACACACACACACACACACACACACACAGACAGACACACACACACACACACACACACACACACACACACACACACACGTGCGTAACACGAAAAAACACACCCGCAACACGAACAAACACACACGCAACATACACACAAACGGACACACACGCAACAAACACAATCGGACACACATGAAACAAACACAAACGGACACACACGCAACAAATACAAACGGACACACACACACACACACACACACACACACACACACACACACACACACACACACACACACAACCTGTAGTTAGAAAATACGAGGCTGGACCACAGAAAAAGAATGGCACGTTCTGTATTTTCTGTGAATCGATTTATGGGCAACACTTATTAATGCAGTTTACTTAAAAAAAAAAAAAAAGTGGGGGGAGGGAGAAGCCGTCTGAATACTACTATATAGTCAGCAAAATATGACTTTCAATACTTAATTTCGTTTTTTTGTAATCAGTGAAGGAAAAAGGTGATGAGCAAAAAGTACGTGAGGGTGATGATGCTAGTGGTGATTGCGGTTTGTTGTGGAAAAAGTGTGATGGTGGTGGTGACTGTGTGTGGTGAACTGGAAGGGTGGTGATGCTGTACAAGTGGTGGTGGTGGTGGTGGTGGTGTAAAGCGTGGTGGAGGACGAGGATGAAGAGGATATGTGATGGTGTGGCAGTTATACTAGAGAGGGCCTGTGGTGTGGTTATTGAGGTTGTACTGTGTGTGTGTGTGTGTGTGTGTGTGTGTGTGTGTGTGTGTGTGTGTGTGTGTGTGTGTGTGTGTGTGTGTGTGTGTGTGTGTGTGTGTGTGTGTGTGTGTGTGTGTGTGTGTGTGTGTGTGTGTGTGTGTGTGTGTGTGTGTGTGTGTGTGTGTGTGTGTGTGTGTGTGTGTGTGTGAGAGAGAGAGAGAGAGAGAGAGAGAGAGAAACATTAAGACGTTCGTGATGTGGTTGCATGATCATACCATAACCTAACCTCTTGTAGTGACGGTGATGATGGTGATGATGGTAATGATGATGATAATGACGTGATGACTGACGGTAATAAATGGAAGATGACTGATGGGACGATTACTATGACTGATGATATGATGATTATGATAGATGATATATAATGACAGTGATGACTGATGCGACCATTATGATTACCGATGTGATGAAAATGACGACGAATGAGTAGTGATAGTTGACAATGGTGATGATGATAAATGAGGAAATGAAAAAGACTGACTGACGAAGACTGGCCAAAATGATGATGATGATGATGATGATGATGATGATGATGATGATGATGATGATGATGATGATGATGATGATGATGGTAATGAAGGAATGAGAGCACCTTTATGTCTATTTCCAATGTTAACAAAAAAAAAAAATGAAAAATCGATCGTTAACCATAAAGGAATTACTGAATGACTGAGTTAAAAGTAATGACAACCACAGCATAATTCAGGCCACAAGTGTGTACACTTCACCCCCACATTGCTCATCATCATCATCCGCCGCCGCCACCACACCGTTTTACACTACCACATATAAACACAACGACAGATAAAGAAGGTAGAACTAAGAACAAACTTTTCTCATTTAGTGGCTATCATCATCACCATCATCAATCACCATCATCATCATCATCATCATCACCACCACCACCACCACCACAAACATGATCGCCATCATACCCAATTTCACATAACCTTAAGGCAAAAAAGAAAATATCGCTTACTGGCCACCATCATCATCAACATCAACACCAGCACCATCACCACCACTCAGTTACTCACTAGACAAAAGGGCTAGAACCTAAGAAAATATAATCCCAAACTCACTTATCGATCATCATCATCAACGATATTTTCCGCTGTTATAATGAACTTAGCCAGAATCTAAAAAAAGGAAAAAAAGAAAAAAGAAAACACTGAAGTAGAAAAAAATATCTCGAAGGTGCCCAGAGAAATCGTTCGTCCTAAGCGTTCAATATTCCTCACCTTTATACTACGATGCCTTATTTTATGCTTCCTATCTCCAGGCGATTTTAGGTAAGCCTCTCCTACTTTATGATTTAATGTAAGCTAACCCATTCACTTCGAAAATCCTCCCCTAATCTGAAAAAAATCGTCCGTGGTAAGCAGTTATAAAAAAAATGGCAACGTTGTGTAAAGGCTTGTTGCAGTTTTTTTCACAATACCTATCTTGTGGTGATATCAGTAACAGGAAAACGAAAGATTATGGGAATGACTGGAAGAAAAAATAATAGATACGTGTACGTTACTGTGGTGGACAATGATAACACTTTCGCTCGTATATAATTTTCATTTTAATATGCTATCTCCAATTTTAGTCAGCTTTGGGGAGACTTTCGGAACTGGAGGAGTTAGAGGGAGATCTTCATCAGCCCTTTCACTGCATGGTGAGTCTTTTGTCGGATAAAATCGGCTGGATATATTAAGAATAAAGTTGGATAATACGTCATCGAACTGAAGGGAATAAAGGAATAAAGTTGACCAATGCTGTAAAACCACCAAAAATTTGCACTGGTATCTTATATATCATTACAGAAAACTTTACACTTGAAATTCTCTCTCTCTCTCTCTCTCTCTCTCTCTCTCTCTCTCTCTCTCTCTCTCTCTCTCACTGCATAACGCCGCGTCCTGTAAGGGATGGCCACAACAAAGGAACCTGCAATAATTTATCCGCACACCGCACAGACCCCTCTCCTTCTTGCAATTATTACCCATCATCTTCCCCATGACACAGCGACTTGGAGCCGTTTTGTCTGCGACCACCCTTTGCGGGATTAGGGCGTCGGGCTATAGATATACATATAGATCTTCCCCATCATACCCTATCTTTCTACCAGGTTCTCGGTCTACCTTTTCTTCTCTAATTCTCTGGTTCGGGGATTACCCTTAAATGAAAAGAATCGTCGAGGGTTAGCTGGAATATAACACGAGTTACAAATAAGAACAATTTTACTTTTAGCAAGAATCTTACGATGCCTAAATTCACAATATTAGGTCAAACTCTAAAAGCAGAATGCTGCGAAATGGGAAGAGCAACAATTATGAAAAAGGGAAGAAATTTTCAGATATTTATACATGAAACATTTTAATAAATACTTAAAGGATTATTTTAGAGAAAAATTATATCTACAGAAAAAAAAGAAAGCGAACAATTCAGGCTGGACATCTCCTGCCCACAAAACCGCATCAAACAATACATAAAATATTAAAAAGAAAAAAAAATGACTTTGTATATCTATTCAGTGGTAGCCTACTGCCTTCCCATCGACGGTTATCTGTACGGCTATTATACAGCCTGCCAATCTGCCACTTTTTTTCTTTTTTTTTTTTTAATATGCGAAAAAGGTAGTTTAGATCTGGTTTATTTGCCTATAAAGGCAGTTTGTGAGCTTTCTATCTTCATGCACTTTCACAGCTTTTCAGCCTTTCATGAATGAAGGTCACCACAACACTTTTCGTCCAGTCACGGCTCAGTCTCATCATTGTAGCAGAGAAGACTGTAGTAGCAGTAAAAAAAAAAAAAAAAAAAAAAAAAAAAAAAGCGGACAGCAAAAGGTGAAACTCCACCACTACCTTATGCAACGTCCACCTGTGACTTGCCCGGCGGTTGTCAATCTGTCATTTTAGGACTAAAGCATTGTCTCATGGATGAAGAGTGTTGCTGCAAAGACGGACGACAATTCACATACCTTTACCTACTTGTGGTATGAAAGCAAAACACAGGGTGGCCCTTATATAACGCTCCACTTCCAGTGTGTTGTGAGGTCGGCTAATCAGTATCTACCCTGCATCATTTATTTACTTTCTACTCCCACTGTCACAACCAGGCCCACACTAGCGCTCAGTCAGTATTATCATGTCTTCCTTGTACCATTTATTCATTTCTTGTTCTCACTGCCACGATCACGCCCACACACACGCCGACTGAGCCGTTCCAGCAACACGCAAGATTCCGCCACGTGAGTTTCTAGTGAGTTTCGACCTGCATGTCACCCTGTATAACGGAGAGGTTCTGGTATTCGGTGACTTTTAATGTGTGTTTTGGTCGACGATTTCTAACTGCCATCTTTAATATGTTCCCCTTCTATCACGCTGAGCTAAGTGTGAAAGAAAAGTGTGTTTGATGATCTTCATTTATTAAGGTCTCTAGGACTGACACTTGAAGAAAATGAGAAGATCAAAGATGGCCTTAAGACTAGTAAAGATCGACAGTGCATATTTTGCGTACTCTAACGGCCTAAAACTGCCATCTCTCAATCTTGAATACTGAGTTACGACCTTAGATTAACATTAGAATATGCTGCTAGTCATGGAGAACTGCTATGGAACGGAGGTGGGGCTGTAGAATTGCCTTTTCCTGCCACTGAGCTACGTGAAATAAGCTGCAAAAGGACAAACATCTAGGCCATGTTAAGGTGAAAGAACTGTAGGAAAAATTGTCCAGCAGCATTCCAGACAGTACAGCAGCTGTACTGAAGGCCAAGGGTGGAAAGATTAATCACTAATGGTCAAATACAAGTCAAACTGTAATAATCTTATTTTATTCTCCTTCTATAAATAATATATTGCACTTAGTGAAAAGGCTGCAGGAGTTTAGCGCACTGACTCGACGACCCTTCTCCCCCCCCCCCACCGTAGGTATATTTAACAAAGCCAACTTGTTACCCCCGCCAGCGAAGCTGGAGGTTACGTATTCATCCCTGTTTGTTTGTTCACAAGATCTCAGAAAGGTACTGATGGGTTTCAATTAAATTTTATGCATATATGGGCCAAGCGCGAAGGAAGAGTTGATTAAATTGGGTGATCTTAGTTGTCTGGTATGGGCGTTGGCGGAGGTATACGCTCTCTAAATGCGCTTAACTTGGCCTGAAATCAATGGGGTGCTTTGTGGGTGGAAGACAATTGACAATCGTCATGGTCGAGCCTGCCACAGACGTCGTAGGACACGCATGCTCATGAATCATATGCTGCATTTGTTTGTGTGCACTTGTGATAGGATTAATGTCATTTCTACTTACAAAACCACTTACACTCTCCAATGAATACACACAACAAGAGCTTATTCATTTGTATGAGTCATACAAAAAGGTAAAAATATTCTAATCTGGCAAGTCTAGCAACTATCAGCTCATTCATCCCTTATAATTTAATGTTTTCTATGTTAATTCTTTAGAAATGAGTAGATTTGTATCTCTTAATATATGGTTTCAATGAGGAAAGTCATATTTTCCTCCTCTGAGACGATTTACTAACTTAAATTTATTAATGCCTAAATTCGCCTTCAGTCAACGATTTCGACAAACCGTCCCAAATCCAGGAACGGTCAACAGTCATTTTTTGCCTGCTCGTGAGAGAGGTCGGAAGGCTGGACTGAAGTCGAGAGGACGCACGCTGAGAATCAGGATCGTACTGTTGCGTTCCCCTGTGCATTAATAGGGGTGGCCATCAATTTCCTCAGATTATGAATGATGAAATTACAAAATAAACAATTTGGATAATATAGTGTCATACAGTATGTATATATTTCTCAAAGTGGCTAATCAATCCAGAATAGAATATATTCTCTATAATAAGTATATATAGAAAACTATATATATAAATAAATATATATATATATATATATGTATATATATATATATATATATATATATATATATATATATATATATATAAAAATGTGCTTTTCACTTTCACTCACAAAGTACACACTGCTTCCTACCCAGATGACTTAACACTCCCACACACACTTCATGACTGGTGTACTACAAAAAGACTCAGAATGGCCTCTTTTATGGTAGAACACAGTCATAACTCACACCTCACTATCAACAACATCCCTCTTGTCCCACATGCACACAAAATCTTTGGTGAAATGAAAGCACAGTAACAGAAGAATTTGGTAATATCTTGCAGCATAGAGCAGTTAGTTAGAAGCTGATCTGTAAAAATATTTATCTAAGACAGCCTTTCTGAAATTATATTGATGTCCTCAAATGTGAATATTACAAAATCTTGGGTGCTGCAATATTAGTAAACAAAAGCAGGTCTGTCTTGTCCCTGGGACTGTACCTTCAATGCGCATGCGCCACTTGGATATTTGGGATGTTACGAGCGTCGTACCGATTTTTTACTTATATTGGCTAGTAATCGACTTGAAGAGGGCAATTACAAAGTATTTCGTTCCAGCCAATAGTGAGTAATGTAACTCCACCTCTTTCAGTACAATAAAAGACTACTAATGCAAAATAAATGAGGATCTTGGAGTTCATTTGATGCTAGTCTAGCTGGATAAATATTTTTTACGTATTACTATGAAAATAATAAGTAGTTTCCCTTCATTTCTTCTCAATTATTTGAGAAAAAAATAATTCCTCTACACATTACAAACATTAATTTGAACAAAGATATATTATTAATGATTCATGAGAGTGCGACTGTTCACTGTCAGTGGCTGGCTCGACCACTTCAATGGCGGCCCCAAAGCACCCCATTGATTGTTTACATCATTTGCCAGTACCCGACTTGAGTTTTTAACAAGTTATGTCTGATGCAAACATTACATCCAGGGAATGATTTTAAGAGTGTAACTGACGAAACAGTTTTAAAATTGCTTCTGCGCTACAGCGAAGACACATTCGGAATATCTTGCCAGCGGATTTTTATTACCCTCAACCCCTATGAAGTTTGACCAGATTACTGTAGGGCTTCCGTTATCGCTTGCTCGCTCTGACCCTCCACCCTTCAAGGTGAAATTTGCATTGTCACAAAGGAAGAAGTGATTAATCGGTACCACAGAAACTACGCTCTGAGGCCTGGGGAAGGGAACAGCTCCCGAATCTCCAATTTCGGCCCGGTTAGAAAACAGTAAAAATTTTAAAGACTTTGTAATGATTTTTTTTTACAAGCTCAATTACGTTGCATTGACACTACAGAAGTTGGACTTGGTTGTTAGGGGAGTGGGTGCTTCGTCCATCCTCAACCTCTAAAGATAATATGCATGGTTTTCGAGACAATGGAATGGGTTTTCGTATGAGGACAAACTGACAAGATGTTAATGGGCACCACTGAAGAGTATGGATCCAACAACAATAAATAATAATAATAATAATGATAATAATAATAATAATAATAATAATAATAATAACAATAATAATAATAATAATAATAATAATAAAAATAATGATAATAAATGTTTTCCAAGATAAACAGGTGTAATACAGAACGTCATTTATTGGCGCAGTGAAAGGATTTGCACGGACCAATTATTATGATGCTAAAACAATAATGCTGATGTTTTTCCGGCATGATATATTTTAAAGGCCTAGTTCTTTTTTTCGAGATGAAGACAGAGAACAATGACTAATAAACAAGAATTTATGCAGATTCTTAGGAAGTATCTGTTTTATCGGTGCAAAAGTAGATAGCTTTCTCATTTATGATTATTTTCTTACCTTAATCTCCATCCCGACTTGTCACTCCGTCACTACGGTATGGGCGGTAGGATACTTGTACTGACCTGGACATGGAGAGAAAAAGAGGTAGGTAAATAAATAAAATAAATCGTGAAATGAATAATAAAAAATGTATATACAGCCTTAAGCAGTGTTTCAAGAAAAATTTATAATCTGGTTACAAGATCACTATCCAGCAAGAGAATAAGAGAAACCGGTATTGCAAATGTAGATTACTCTTGGAAATGATTGGAACACATCTTCAGGGGAAAATAAAAAAAATCCTTGATACTGTACCAAGTTGGACAGCTGAAGGCATGAAAAGGAGAGGAAGACCGAGAGAGAGAGAGAGAGAGAGAGAGAGAGAGAGAGAGAGAGAGAGAGAGAGAGAGAGAGAGAGAGCCGAGGACAATGCGACGAAAAACTGTATAGTCTACTCAAATATCCTCAGATAATTATGATGACAAATTTTTATATATTTCATTTTACGTGGCCATACCTAAGAATCCTCACACTGCACAAGATGTAACTTACTCTGCGCAGGCCTAAGTCTAATCAGGTGATCTCCTTTAAAGCATATTGTATGGTCGGTAAATCAAGGGTATTTAAGGAAAGCAATTCAAGACTGCATAAACGTTAGTTAGTATCATATCAAGTTTGCATGCAGTAGTACTCTCGCAACAGTGAAGAAAAGGCGTTTAATTGGTCGTATTTTGTCAACTACTACGAAAAGTACTACTAAATGAGTAGTATCTACTAAAAAATACTACTACTAAATGAAGAAGCAACCATTTTTGCGCCGAACCGATACCATTTTCACACAGACATCACCTGAAACAAATGCCTCTTTTGAAATTTGATGTATCTCTTACTCATTTTTGGCTAGACAGATTAGTATACTAGCAACACTGACAATTTAATGTGCAAGTAAAGGAAGAAATATAGAGCTTCAGGGTGTATGAGAGTGGAGTGGTGAGAGAAACGTAGGCCGACGGTCTCTTATTATCGTTTTTATTTTTCTTGGAGGGAACAATTTGCAGGGTTTCTTCCCTGCATAAAAAAAAAAAAAAAAAAAAAAGGACTAGGTGAAGGGTGGAGCAGGCATATGCAAGCGAGTGGCAAGTCATAAAAAGAGCTGTAGGATTAACAAATGCTTTGGAATCATTTCGTTATAAAGGCACTCTAACGTCAAATAAGCTAATATACAGATGTAAGATCAGAAATAAATAATAACTTGACTTTTCATCATCTAACTTATTTCTTTGCGATGCGCGGTCGAAAGCGGTGATTATTTCAGGACAGTTTATGAAGTGTGGGTAGAGTTGAGTTTATCCGTCATTTATCTAGGTACACGTCTCATCCACTACGGCAGTGAAGTTATTTATGCATACACTGAAAACTGTGATCTGCATGTGCAAAACTGATGAATGATGCATCAGATTCAGGTGTGCATCCTGCCACTGCTGCTGCTTTCCATCCTAACATGAAAATATCAGTCTATCTATCCATCTATCTATCTATGTACGCCTATTTAGCCATGTTTATCAATCAATCAATCAGTCTATAAAATTATCTAATATATGAATCCACAATAAAAAACCAAGAATGTCTAATTAGATTTATATATTACGTTAAACTGGGGCTAGAGTGCTGGAAAACACTAAGATGCCCAAGTATCAAAAAACTCCGTAGGGAAAACCAGAAAATACTAATAATGGGAAGTGTTAAACAAAGGTAATTTCACCCAAGTTATTTACTGCACGCTTAAAGGACGTTTTCTGAAATTTAGACTGAAGTGGCAAAAAAATGAACATGAAATGTGAACGGTGAACTGAACAGCCTTCGATTTGATCTTGACAGTTATTTCAGTAAATCATAAGATGCAATACGAGAAACAGTGAATTTGATGTGAAAGTCTGGAAGAAGATTCTAAGATAACTAGGCTATCAGAAAGGCGAAATATATTTTTAATAGATATGTTTAGTTTCTTCTGGTAAATGTGAGATAAAAAACTAGAACGTGCTGAAAAATACATATACACAAAGCAAGCAGTGCACACAGTTCCAAGTCATGCCTAGGAAATCAAACGAAGAAAAGGAATGGGGTGGAGGCCGTTTGGTAAGCTAAGTAATATGTATGAAGGATACGCGACTGCCCATATACGAGTATGACAAGGGACTGATATACAGTACCGGTATAACAGAAATCAGTATGTATGCATTTCCTGTTATAACTTAAGGATAGGTAACCTGGACTCCTATCAAAGTACCTAGAACGTAATCTTATGCTTAGAGAGGAATGGAAATGATTTTGGGGGACACACGGATTAAAAAAAAATAATAATAAAAGCTACCAGAATAAGGAATCAGACAAAAGTAGAGGATACAGCAGCTATAATATTAAAGCAGAAAAGGATGTGGGCTGGTGACATACTTCGTGCAAGAGAGAAAACAAATTTAATGGACAGCAGGGGATTTAGTAACAACCCAAAGATGGAGAGGAAAAGCCAAGCAGAGAATAAAATGGAGACACACAATTCGGGAATTTGGTCAGAAGTTAAGAAAGTCAGTGGTAGTAGTGACGATGAACCCACAGACGCTTTTTGCATATCAATCGTCACCATTAGATTACTTCATTCAGCTTAAGGGAGATCTCTTGCAGTGAAGGGAGTAATTAAGGCTATGATTCCTCCATTTCGAAAAATAAAATTGTATGGAGAAAGCAAGAATGAAAAATGGGTCATCGGACTGAGAGGGTTAAAGAAAAATCTGATGGAAAATTTAAAGTATGTAATTTTTTTGAGGTTTTAACCATTTTTTATAATAATTTTTTACTATTATTTTTCTTTTTTTATTTTCTTATGTTCTTGTTCCTCACCTTTCACTCTGGTTCCGCCTCACTCTCCTGTTTTTCTCAACCCTTTTCTCCACCTCGTCGCATTTTATTGATTAATTTATTCAGTTATTTATCTATCTACCTGTCTATTTATTTATTCATTTACTGTACTTATTTCCAGCACACAGAGGGGCGGCCAAATACAAGGCATATCCCCCACCATGTCACAAGTCCTTGTATCGTTTTGAAGGATGGGATGCAGACCTTATGGGGTGTGTTGAAGGGGAGTATACTTACATACATACATACATTACTTACATACATAATTACATATACAATTGCATGCACACACACACACACACACACACGCACACACACACACACACACACACACACACACACACACACACACACACACACACACACACACTGCAAGAGAACTAGTCGACCGCGTACTGGCGTCATACCAGAATAGCCGTAAAGATGACAGAGGGACAAGGAAAGCATTACATACATAGATACATACACACAAATACACAATACAGGAGTACTAGCCGACCGCGTACCTGCGTCGTGTTGGAGCAGCAGTAAATATGACGCAGAGGGGCAGGGCAAAGCACTGGACAGATAGCTGTACTGAGTCGGCGTGTGAGCCAGAAGGGTGTCATTTACGTGCTTAACTGATAAATGATTTTTTGGGTACGGTTATCATAGGTACCCTTTGTCTTGTCTTGTCTCCTCCTCCTCCTCCTCCTTTCCTCCCCTTCTCCTCTCCTCTCCTCTCTTCTCTCCTCTCCTCCTGTCAATCTCTCCTCTGTCACTTCTCGTGTCTGTACTGTCACCTATCACTTGTCACGTCAACCTCCCGTCACGTCTATCACATCCCTGTCACAGATTTTGTCATGCCTCTCAGGTGACACTGTCTACGATATGTCACACGTACAGTCAAGGACAAATGTTGGCTTACTATTCCACTACGTCTACTTTTCACACGTACGATACATCTGTCACTTTCCTCCCTGACGCATCATATCAGAGAATAATCTCTAAAGGGAGAGAAATACACTAAGCCTATGGGACCCGCGAAATATTAGCTATTAGAGAGAAGTGACAAGCAAAGGTGAATTATTAGGCTTACTTTTGTCACCGCCTGTATAAGAAGTGTCACATACGAATTTCATGGTTTCATATCAGACACTTCACTCCGAGGACGTTTTTCACATTCCTGCTATCTCCAGCCGATTTTATTCAGCTTAGCAAGACTTCTGGTAGTGAAGGGGTTACTGATGGCTGTTGCTTACCCATCTATTTCTTAAAGTCCTCCAACTGAATGAAATCGTCAGGAGGTGGAGAGAATATAAGTTTTGTGTTTGGGCAGAAGAATCTAATCTTTTTATACCTTCATTTTATTTCAAATTATTTATATCAGGTTCTAAATTATATTAGCCACTTACTTCTCCTATTACATCGTTCACAGTGATTAGTTTTTTATAAGTCATTTTATCAATTATATAACATTATTAATTCCTTAACATGTCTAATTATTAAATGAAATATACAAGTTTTCATATATATATATATTAGTCTCCTTCGATCTTTTACTTTTATTAATCCCATATTATCACACTTCGTATTATTAAACCTGAAATCACAAAGTGAGATGCAGGCCACGAATATCTGATGATTTTTGAAGTATGTTACGATGATGAATTGTATTGGGCTTTCCTATATAGCTGCTGACTGCGTTCTGTAGTATGGGATGCAGGCTAACCAGCTAAGAACCACAGGCGTTCCATTAATGACCTTCAGTAATAAGAGGTTTGGATTCCATTTTACGATTTAAGTATACGATCTTTAGTCTTATATTTCTGTCAGTGATATTGCTGGTGCTGTCGTTATACGTTTTATATTAATATATTTTCAGCTTCACTTCACTTATACATCACTTCACGTACACATCACTTCACATACGGTACACATCACTTCACGTACGTATCACTTCACGTACGTATCACTTCACGTACGTATCACTTCATTTACGTATCACTTCATTTACGTATCACTTCATTTACGTATCACTTCATTTACGTATCACTTCTTTTGTGTATCACTTCTTTTGTGTATCACTTCATTTGTGTATCCACATCACGTATACTGTGTACGTGATGTGGAAATAATAGATAAGAAATTGGTAACTAAAGTACCTTTGGGTGAGATGGATTACTCGACCTGCTGATGTTAGTGATAGTGAAAAAATTACAGTGATATACTAGTCAGTGATGTTTTATAATCCATGATACAAAGGACACGAACATATTTTACAGAAATTAACAGGAATGAAGTAAACGAAGAGGGACGTGTTTTTGATACGACATATAATGGGTTAGAGAACAGAAACTCTTATGAAAGTGGTTTTAAACGCATAAGAATATTTAAAGGGTTTGTTACATACACTGACGTTGATAAAAAGTATGGGTGAGAAAAATGATTTCTGTTAAATTTCAGATGATAAATCTATAGAGCACATGGACTTACGATAGTTGGTTTTAAGTACATAACAAACTATAGATAAAACGTTAATTACAGGTAAGGAAGGTAATGGCAAAGTGGTGAGAGAACTGATCTACTGACTAAAAGGACGCCAGTTCAATTTCAAGCTAGAGCAGCGAACAGACTGGTGTATAGTAAAATCCTTACTTATATGACATGGCAATGATACTTAATGAAGATTTTACGGATAAAGGTAATCGACGGTCGTAACAGTGATGGTGACACAAATACAAATCTATAGTGAAAATTACGATAAAAGTTTTCTGCCAGGTATCACTATGGAAAGTTATATGTCGGGAAAAATTTATGTACTTACATTTTAAATACAATAATCGAAAACCTACCTCTCTCATGGTCGGTATAACTCTACCATTCAGTTCCTGGTAACGCCAGACGCATTTATTCTTCTCAAAGCGAGTCGTTGGAGCTTGAGCGTTATTATTAGTTCCATTAACCCTCTCTGGACGGGAAAGTTCTAGCAGTGCCTCCTTACTAACACATTATATTACTCAGCTGAGTGAGTCCTAGGGGCCTGAGTGTCGCCATGTCTGTTTTTATTTTCGCCTTGCCTGTACAGTCGGAGAAATAACTATCTTCCCAGTTCCATCTGAAGAATATTACGGCTGGCGAAATACAATGAAACCCCCATCTCCATAAGTGCGTGTTCCAGTTGGTTCGATTTTTCCGCAAAGTATTCGTCAAACTTTGGGAGGACACGTGTGTGTGTGTGTGTGTGTGTGTGTGTGTGTGTGTGTGTGTGTGTGTGTGTGTGTGTGTGTGTGTGTGTGTGTGTGTGTGTGTGTGTGTGTGTGTGTGTGTGTGTGTGTGTGTGTGTGTGTGTGCGTGCGTGCGTGCGTGCGTGCGCGCGTGCGTGCGCGCGCGCGCGCCGTCTATTTATAATGATATGGAATCGGATTATCACTTGTCCAAGGGCGTGTGTTTCACCAAAATATTTCCATGAAGTCCAAAGCGTGGCCAGTTTTTCAAAGACGAACCACTGCTATAAGAGATGCTATATAAATGAAAAAATTAATACGGTATAGAGGACATAAAAGTGATATAGCGCATGAGACATACTGCAGGTACGTGTTTTGACAGATTGGTAGGTATGCGTCGATAGAAATAACAAAGATGATAGGAACAGAAATAATACTCTTCATATTTATATGGTCCATTTTATTGTCTTTCTGACTGATATTTCGCGTAATCTCTGGAAGAAAAAGGCAAAAATACGACTCCCCATCCCAACTACAGCAATTCTTCGTGACTACCTCATTCCAGCGTTAATCTATTGTTGCAGCTCATAATTCAGGATGGAAAGGTGAAAATTTTGAGCCAAGTAAAAAAAAATAAAAGTAGTATGATGATAAATGTGAATATTTTGTGAATTTATAAACGTCTGTAGATAGAACTTTAGATAATTATATGAATGAAAGGAAACATTTTTTTTTTTAATGCGAAGAAGGAACCAAAGGCTAGGAGCCCGCAAAACAGTTCCCTCCAAGAAAAAAAAATACAAAAGAGAGCCAAATTCAAGAACCGTTCAATGACTTAAGACGGCTCAGGTCATGATTAAAATGGTGTTATACTTTTTTTACTCTAACAAGCCAAATTATCATCCTATTCCACCTTATTTCATGTTGCATAATGGTAGAAAGACAATACTACGGCTCTACCTCCTACAGAAGCTTTGTGAATTAAAATTCATGTGATTATTTTTGGACTCTGCTGGAAATTGTTGGAAAAATGTAATCGTATTTGTTCCTTGCTTGGCGGAAGAGACTATTGTGCTCGACAGAACTTTCAACATATGGTATCATTCATCACGTCGTTCCACCCCTGCATGCGTTATTTATGGCACTTAAGTCGTTTATAGCTATCACTGCTTTACTGCATTACTTATTTGTTCTGTATTTGTCTATACAATTTTACCACTCGTATCATCAACAGAATGACATTTTTTAGCCTTTCACCAATATATAACGAATTTCATATCTATAGTTTCCTCTCCTTAAAAGTGTGTTACATATCTTTACCATCTACGTAGTTTTCCATCAACCATTATCTGTCGCACCTTCACCATGTCACGCCATTTTCCACGTCACTCATCTACAAGTAATTTCTGGCACTTACACTCTCATGTCGCTTATAACAATCATGGCTTTAAATCATACGTCAACATTATATCTGGATACACTTTCCACTTCAATCGTCAATAAAAGAGGCTATTTTTCTCAATCTGTTTACATCGCACTATTTACCTAACTATGCACCTATAATTTCTCCTCTTTTAAAACATCACGAATGATTGCCCTTTCTAAGTAATTTTTTCGCACATTATCTTCGTACGTTCAACATGTCGCGCCATTCTTCCACGTCACTACTCTCATCCATAGGTAATTTCTGGCACTTATACTCTCATGTCGTCTATAACTATCATGGCCGCCCGTTCTTATCCTATTATCCAATCCTCTCCTCCTCCACCAGATTAGGATGGACGGGCCAGGGATACTTAGCCCCTTCACCCACACTACCTCATTTTGTATTTTATTCTTATAGTTACCAGAAGATTTTATTCAGCTTGGGAGAGCACGGTAGTCATGAGGGGGTGAAGCAGCATATATCTAACCCCTCAAAATCGATAAATCTCTAAATAAAGTCGTCAGAATAAATAAAAAATGCGAACATCATTTTACATTTTAATCGTCACCACCAGACAGTTTCATTCAGCTTCAGGAGGGACTTCCATATGACTAGTGTGGTGGTTTGTGAAGGATGTATCTAAACTCTCCAGTTTGAAAAAATATATATTGCTGATTGGTGTAATTTTAGTTCAACCTTGCTAACTTCAATTTTCATTATTCAGTTTAGTGGAGGCCTCTTGAACTGAAGGGATAAATGAACTCTGGAACAAGTACAAAGGCAATAGATGCTGGAGCTTCAGGGCCGTTTGATTAATGCCCTCGGTGCGTGCAGTGTGGTGTGTGGGTTTGCTGGTCACTAAAGTTCAGCACCTTGCGTCCGAACTTGCGAGAGACCATGCAGCCGCTCTTAAAAATCCTCCAGCCTCCAAAAAGCTCCCTTAAGCTGAACAAAATTGTCATTGGATAGAAAGAATACAATAAAGAATAGTTCAGCGTGGTGAAAAGGATACGACTGGATTGCCCCCTCGTGTTATTCTACTGATCAAGCGGTAATTCTGAGCCGACAGCGACATCATTAGGTTTTAGCCAATTGCGTTCAGGATTTACACATTTACCTCCTTAATACGATGCATTTAGGTTTGCCAAGGGGATTAGTCATACCATTACCAGGCGGTTTTCTGGCTTAGATAAAACTTTTCTAGTTGGCGGAGTTAGATTAAAGATTCATGAAGAATTTACCGCTAGAGGACCTTTCTAGATTTTCGTGTCGATAAAACTCTTCGAAATGGTGGACTTAGATTATAAATTCATGAAGCTTTGCCACTTGAGGTCCTTCCTACCTACTGTAAAACTTAAGTGGTGATATTACGTGATAGAGACGTGGGTGTTTTCAGGGGTTAGCATTTTCAATATGACTTTCGGTCTCGAGTTGGTATTCTCGTCAGTTAAGGAAGCTCCCTAACACCTCTTCCTAAGCGGTTTGTTTTGTGTACAGCTCCTTACTGTCTTCTGCGTTTTATAAATATTCTCGTCAGATAAAGAAGCTCTCTAACACCTATTCCTAAGCCCTTTATTTTACTTATTACACCTTGCTGTCCTCTTCTGCCTTGTATAAATCCTTGTAATATCATCATACTCTGCATAAATAACGTACAAAATTATTTTCACCAGACATATTCCAAACTAAATAGCTAAGGAAGCGGCGTTAGGGAGCTTCCTTAACCGACGACAATACGGGTTTTGGTACTCCCAGAAGTTACTATTTGTCTCAAGAAAATCCATAGAAGACGGTGTTAAAGACTGTCTACCTTAACATAAATTACTGCCTGTGACCTTAGTACATTACCTGCCTACAGACGATTTTATTTAACCTTAGAAAGCAGGCCACAAGAAAGGGTTTATTCGGTGGCGTTATTTAGGTCAATGGTAGAGTGCTGCAGAGGCGAGATATGCTAACGTCATCTAAGATTTCCTAGTAAAATGGAGAAAATATCATCTATAATGCTTTTACTCGTACCTGGCCTAAAACTGCCCTCTCTCCGTCTTGAACGTCGAGTTGTTGCAATAGTTAAACACTAGATTATGAAGTTAGTCACGAATAAGTGCTATGGGAAAGATGTATGCCGAAGCATTGTCTTTTTCTGCCAATGAATTAGGGGCAGTAAGCTGTAAATGGGTGAAAATTTGAGCCACGTTAGAGGGAATGTGGTATAATAATGTCATACAAATACATTATACCCTTTGAGATCGAGTATGTCATTTCTATCATTTTTTTCCTATCTCGACGATTTTATTCAGCTTAGGATAAAATTTTGAACTATAAGGGTTAAGTACAGCTTTCACTAACCTCTTCCAGGGATTTCTTAATATTATAATCGGGGAATTAGCAAGAATAAAAAATAAATGTCGTCCACTGGCTAAAGGGGCTAATAATCAAATCGCAATGCACCGACAAGCTTATAGACGATCCATGGCAAGTGGTGGGAGAGAGAGGTTACAGCTTGATTTCCTTTATTTTCCCTAACATTTGTAGCTTGAAATGGTGAAGAAAATAAAGGATACAACCTCTAACCTGCCCCTCTCCCACCCAACAGCACCGAGAAGCCCCCAGTTTTTTACAGTTATTCACGGAACGCTTGCGGTAATTTGATTCGATTATACTATTTTTTTATGCAAGGAAGAGGGAATCAAAGGCCAGAAGCTTTTACTCTCGCGGCCTAAAATTGTCATCTCTCCTTTAATACTGAGTTGTAACAATAGATCAATACTAGAATCTAATGCTAGTCACGAAGAAGTACTACGGAAAGGACGTAAAGCTATAGCCCTGCATTTTTCTGCCACTGAGCTACGCGAAATAAGCTGCAAAGGGACGAATATCTGGGCAAAGTTAGAGTAAAAGAAGTATAATCTGCATCCCACCGTAAAAGATTCAAATTGTACCTGTTTCAGAATTTATCGTCAAAAACCTGGGTGCTAGCCTTCCAATTCGTCATTCAAATTTTAAACACCTCAACACTGACCTTGTATATCTCTGGCTAAACCCCAGACGATTTTATTCAGCTTAGGAAAATCCGTCTCAGGGAGGGGGATATAAACAGTCCCCATTACACCTCTAACCTGGATGAAATCGCCTATCAGTAGCTTGAATGGGTAGTGACGTCATGGAGGTGAAGAGGTAAAGGCCACGGAATTTCGAAGATTTTTTTTTTATAATATCACAGTAACGTCATGAGCACAGAAAATTAGGAAAAGCAAAAACTGACGCACTTCCAAATAAAATAAACCCCAAAAGTTGACGTCAGAGTGGAAAAATGGTGAAAATAAATAAATCTGTACCCACCTTGAAAATAAAAACTGTATATCTAAAGCCAGCAGCGTCATTGGCTGATCCTATGACGTCACTAAGAAGATTTGACACGTTATTCATTGTTTGAGTTAGTATATATATTTTTCCTAAGCTTGGGATTAAGAGCAGCGTGGTCTGAAATTGCGTATCGGGTTTAACATTCCATTTACCCCTCTTCTCCCCCCTTATTCCCCCATCTACATCACTATCATCGTCATTCTAGTTATCCTACACATTCGTTTCAGTCTGTGTGTGTGTGTCTGTCTATAGGTACCTGTCTGTCTGTCTTTCTTTGTCTGTCTGTCTTTCTTTGTCTGTCTGTCTGTCTTTCCATGTTATTTATCTTATGACTCCCTTGCCATCATCATTCCACACATTTTCGGTTAAGTCTGTATGTGTGTGCACCTGTCCACTCCACTCCTTATGTATTTTATGAATCTTTGCCAATCTGGAACAAGTATAACCCTCCCTCACTACTACCAGTATCATCATTTCACTCCTTTACTTTCGATTAGGTCTATTTGAGTGATTATATGTCAGTGTATGTATGTATGTATGTATGTATGTATGTATGCATATATGTATGTATATCTAGCATAAACCCTTCCCTCCCCCCCTTCCCCCGCCATCACCACCATCGTCACTATTCCTCTCTTGGTCATTCATATAGGTTAGTCTACATTTTACCTACTGTCACTCCCTACACCCATACCTACTATCAACATTTCACCCCTGTTATTTGAGTGTGTCCATCTACTCTATCTACACGTTATGTATCCATCCAACAACCACCAGCCGGTCTGTCTGTCTAACTCAAGCATAACCATCAGTTTATCTGGCATAACCCCCTCCCACAAACTTTAGTCATCATCATCATCATCATCACCATCACTGTTCAACACTTCCCGTTCCTTTGCCTGTTTATATTCACTTGTCTATGTCTACCAGTGTGTGTGTGTGTGTGTGTGTGTGTGTGTGTGTGTGTGTGTGTGTGTGTGTGTGTGTGTGTGTGTGTGTGTGTGTGTGTGTGTGTGTGTGTGTGTGTGTGTGTGTAGGCATGTATGCATGTATGAATGTAGGCATGTATGCATGTACGTTTGTATGTATGTATGTATGGCCCTCCGCACTTTTTCACCATCAATTTTCTACGCATTTTCATTTTTGTTCTTAAGTCTGCAGTAGTTATTTTATCTTTCAACATTTCTATCTATCCATATCTGATATAGCACCCCACCCCACCTCCCACCCACCATCATCATTCCATTCCTATTCATTCGTTTAGGTCTATATGCGAGTCGCCTCTCTCTCTCTCTCTCTCTCTCTCTCTCTCCCGTTAGGTGTATATATAATATATATATATATATATATATATATATATATATATATATATAGAGAGAGAGAGAGAGAGAGAGAGAGAGAGAGAGAGAGAGAGAGAGAGAGAGAGAGATACGAGTAAATATATTTTAAATTCTATTAAGCATCTCATGTGTTTAGCTCAGTTTGGTATAATTCCCACCACCACCATCAGCAGCAACACCACCACCATCCACATTTCATTCTCCTGTTTTCGTATGGTTCTTTATAAGTGTCTATTAATCTATCTACTGTATATCTATTTAAATATTTATCTGGTACATCTCACATACCAACGTCACCTCCATCATATCACTAATAGTTTTTTCTTTTAAGTGTGTTTGAGTATCTAAGCACATCAACATTCTTTAACTGTTCATCTGTTCACTAATATCTATATAATGCCCGTCTATATTTTAACAAGCGTTCTTTGATTCTTTACTTTCTTTTTGCCTACCTAGCCAATTCAACTCTTATTGCATTTACCCATCCTACTGTCCATCCTGTCTTAAATCTTTGCCATACCTCTATTCACCTGAACTACCATCCATCCGTCCATCCACCTATTTATCTATCCAATCATCACTCTGTCAAGCTGTATGTTCTCCCACCGACCAGTCACTCGGTATTTACATCAGTTTGTTAATGTGGGTCTGTCTGCCTGTCCTGCCTCGCTATACAAGTGTTTTAATACCTACCAGTGGTTCAATCTGTCCACCTAAATAAAGTGCCAGGCTGTTACTTTGTGTGTGTCTTACAATCCATCCATCAGTAATTATCAGTCCATCTATCCATCTATCTACCTATCTATTTTCTTATCCAAATGTCTATCACCATATAAAAAAGAACGCCTGATCATCCACCCCGTTTACTCTGGAGACACACTCCATTTTTCATATCATCTCTATTGTTTTCGCATAAAGATGAATTTTTCGAACATAAGGAGTTATATAGAGCCTCCATTACCACTATCAAAATTCCTCCCGAAATAGAAAAAAAATCATGTGAAGTCAGTATGAAAAAAAGAAGGGATCAATTGGCATGAAAATTTGTAGGAATCTGGGGAAAAAAAAAAATCGTTAGGCTAAAAATAAGGAGTCTAAGGAGAACCGAGAGAAAATATGCCATCAGTGCGACGAATGTGAAGTTTGAGAGAAAGCAAGGTGTGTGTGTGTGTGTGTGTGTGTGTGTGTGTGTGTGTGTGTGTGTGTGTGTGTGTGTGTGTGTGTGTGTGTGTGTGTGTGTGTGTGTGTGTGTGTGTGTGTGTGTGTGTGTGTGTGTGTGTGTGTGAAGCAGCTGGGGCGTCCACCCGGGGCCTAACCTTCTCATATTTCCTTACACCACAACGAAGAAATTATCCTGGTCTGACTATGATGATTTACAGTACACTTAAAAGGGTATATATTCTACTGTACCTGTAGGGCGGTCCCACAGAATCAGTTCCTTACCTGTGGTCAATAGGTCTGCTCGCTAGACGGGCCGGGTTTAGAACGAGAACAAAAATAACACGCAAACATATGTACACGCGCAGACATACTCATATACATGAACACGCCCACTCACAAATGTACACAAGCAGGCAAAGCTCCAACACAGCTGCACATCAAGAATACACACACACACACACACACACACACACAAAACAACTCGTATAGGCACTCAGCTGAGGCACGCAGTCAAAGCATAGGCTACTTATATCAATATATACTCACACAAAAATAGCAATAGGTTCTTGGACACACGCAAACACAAGCACACACAAACATACACTGAGGACACACACACACACACACACACACACACACACACACACACACACACACCTGGTCCCTACTGGTGCCAGGCTCACACATTCTCAATAGTATTTATAACCTATTCTGGTGTCTCTTGTATGTTCCGTGTGTGTGTGTGTGTGTGTGTGTGTGTGTGTGTGTGTGTGTGTGTGTGTGTGTGTGTGTGTGTGTGTGTGTGTGTGTGTGTGTGTGTGTGTGTGTGTGTGTGTGTGTGTGTGTGTGTGTGTGTGTGTGTGTGTGTGTGTGTGTGTGTGTGTGTGTGTGTGTGTGTGTGTGTGTGTGTGTGTGTGTTTTGTATTAATCAGGTGACCATGCAATTTTATTCAACTATGGAGAGACTTTTCCAACTGGGAAGGTAAGATATAGCCTTCATTAACTCCTTCACTGTACTCCTTTTACTCTAACCTGGCGTAAAATTGCCATCTCTCAATCTCGAATGCCGAACTGTAACAACAGATTAACACTAGAATATGACGCTATAAAGAGTGACGAAAAAGTGCTATGGAATGGATGTACAGCCACACCAGTATCTTTTTCTGCCATCGAACTACGTAAAATTTTCTGAACGAAAATCTAGGCCAAGTTAAAGTAAAAGTACTATTCAAGAGATCTCCCTTAACCCCTCAGCTTTTGCCTTTTACTGGGTGCTTTAAAAAATATTACATTTACAATGGGACAAAACTGACAATATGCCAAATTACGGTGATAAATGTAAGCTCCTACCTTCAGAGCCGGTGCATCCATTTAATTTTTCTTATATAGTTTTTCTCCTTCAGTCATTTCAATAAACTGCAAAGACGAGTCAGATATTGCAATATATTCCATGAAGTGTTAAGTTTTTAGGCACACAAGATTTCGGACAACGTCAGACAGTTTTATTAAACATACGATTTTACTGCAATGGTCGATTTTATTCCAGTGACGAGAAAATAACCTCATTAAACTTATCCCCTTTCATCCGTTGACGCATTTCTTTAACTTATTCTTGCCATTTTCGGGAAAGCACCATAAAAGCTTAGAGAATAAAATGAAGACCAGCTAACATATCCAGTTTGTAAAGTCTTCCCTATGCCGAATAAAATCGTATGGACATCTTTCTATAGTTAAATGTCTTAATCTCGGCAGGGATGGTCCCAGACGAATCGCCTTCATGTCCTTCTGCCCTCCGCCATCACGTTGTTCTCTCCCCAACTCATATTCCAACTCACTCATACTCCTCTCCACTTCATTCTTCCATTTCATCCTCGAACATGGAATAAATTTTTAACTGCAAAATTGTATTGAGGGGTTGAGCTACCTATAGTCAAGACCCCTTGATCCCGAAGGGGATGGCTATAAACAAACTGCCTCCATGTCGTTCTATCCTCCGCTGTCAGGCTGACCTCCCTTCAACTCACACTGATGACATACCTCTCTACCCTTTCCCTCCACCCTGTTCTCGACGTTCCCCTCCACCCTATTCTCGACCTTCTCCTCCCACTCTCCCCCTCCACTCACTCACATACCCTTCCAAACGAATCTCTCTTTCTCCATTCTTTCCGTAAGATCATATACTTCCACTGTTTATATTTATATTCTCATTCCTCTACCTCATTCTCGATCTTCCCCTCCCACTCTACCCTCCACCCCATTCTCGGTTCTTCCCCTTACCCTCTCCCACTCCCCTTCATTTACATATCCTTGCTAATCAATCTCTCATTCTCCATTCTCTCCACAGACTAAATAATTTCCACTCATTATGTATTTTAATGCCTAGTGGTGATGGTGGTGATGGTGATGGTAGTGGTGATGGTGATGATGGTGTCAGTCGGTGAAGGTCCTGTACTTAGGGCGCAACGATTTGAATTACTAAGTGGCCAGTGCAAATTTTTCTATTAGGCCGGCCACCTACCCTTAGCCCCCTTCTGAACGATGAGCGACGACACTTTTTTAGTATTCATGCAAGACGCCATATAAATGAGAAAAACGAGTGACTGTCTTCATTTTGTTTTTGCTTTGGAGAACGCTTGGAAATGGCACTAAAATCATTACTCCAGTACCATTTCTTCACAGGGGATACTGTCATGGCCCCACCCTATTCCCCGTTACAAATCTAGCGCATCCTACCCATTTCTTTGTTTCCCACTCCAATTTTTTTTTTTTTTACCATTAGACACCCTCGCTCTTTGAGGATATTCTGAAATAAACCTTCATTGCACATAAGCTACTACAGTGCCAAAAATCACAGAGTTTCTTTCCTACTTCAGACCCACTACACATCATTTCAGCCCATTCCACCCATTCTTTTGCTCACCACATCCATATCTTTATCCCACCCTTTTAACGATTTCATGGCACAACGCAGGTCATGTGGTCGACGAAAGTTTAGTTACGGAAAAGCCTCTCGCAGGGGAAACGTTAGATGTTTTTATTACAGTAGTCTAGCCTCGGGAACATAACTAACTGGAGGTAATAGAGGAATGCATGTTACGGCTTCTTTACACTATCTGTGTTAATATGTAAGTTATTGTCTATGCCTACAGTATTTGCAGCCTTGTCATTTCTTTTCAGTATACGGTACTTTCAGCTGCATAAAATTTGCCGGTCCCCATTAGTCGGAGCGATGCCCTTTTTATTATAAACTTGTTACCTCCACACACTTTTGTTAACTTATGACAAACTTCTAATAACGAAAAAATTAATGAAAACCATATATATAACTTCTACAATTCGAAAGTCTATCTTCGGCTGAACAAATTAGCTGTGGAATTATGATCATGTATGGAGGTGTTGTATACTGGAGAGAATGGAGAATAAGAAATTGATTAGGAGGGTGTATGTGAGTGAGATGGAGGTGAGGAGGGGAAGACTGAGGCGAGGACAGGGGTGATATGGAGGCGATTGATTTGTTTGTGGCTACTCCTTCCAGGATTAGGGAGCCTGAGGATAGACAGACACAGATAGATAATTGGATACAGAGATCGATACTGAGGTAAGATAGATTTAGAAAGATATACAGATATAGCTAATAGATGGATTGATAGGTTACTGTAGAGATGCAATGGTTTGGACCACAACTGGATCCTTTTCAGGTATCAATAAACCAGTCTGAAGTTGGTAAAAAAAATAAATAAAACAATCTATCAATCAAAATAACAATTAAAATATAAAAGTAAAAAAATATAACTTAGTGAAACGCTAATGGTAAATAGTAGCTTGCTTTTTAAAAATGCTACTTTTCCAAGATTATATAAGCCTTATGAGACGTAACTAGAGGCAGGCAATCTGGTACACAACACAGGCATGACAGGTGCACACAGTCAGACAGGTAGATACTATATATAATTTACATCTACACAGAAATGGTCCATAATACGTTCGTGTTGGATTCGAACCTATGTAAATGAGACTACAGCAGAGCGCAAAATAAGGAAATTTATCGATATGAAAAATGACTAACAAGATCGGTTATTGAGAAGGTAGTTTCCTGCGTACGTGAATTTGATTAGGCTTGTAAGAATGGGTTTGTGTGTATGTGAATAGTACAGTAATTTGTTGGAAGAAAATTTGGAGTAAAAATGAGTTCCTGCATATTTGAATAGGAAAAAATGAGTTTGTGACTGGAATTAGGGTAAATAATAAGTTTTATCTGTACTAAATGTGCTGTGGTAAGACGGAAAGGCTATGTGCGTATATGAATGTGCTCTTGGTGGAAGGAATGTGTGTTTTTGTTTGTGAAAGTGCTTTTGGTCGTGGGGATGTGTTTTTACGTATATCAATGTGCTTGTGGTGGAAAGAATGTGTGTCTGTGTACGTGAAAGTGCTTTTGGTGGAAGGAATGTGTGTTTGTGTATGTGAAAGTGCTTTTGGTCGAAGGAATGCGTGTTTGTGTATGTGAAAGTGCTTTTGGTGGTTGGAATGTGTGTGTGTATGTGAAAGTGTTTTTGGTTGAAGGAATGTGTGTTTGTGTATGTGAAAGTGCTTTTGGTTGAAGGAATGCGTGTTTGTGTATGTGAAAGTGCTTTTGGTTGAAGGAATGCGTGTTTGTTTATGTGAAAGTGCTTTTGGTGAAAGGAATGCGTGTTTGTTTATGTGAAAGTGCTTTTGGTGAAAGGAATGCGTGTCTGCGTATCTGAATGTGCTTTTGGTGGAAGGAATGTGTTTCTGAGCATCTGAATGTGCTTTTGATTGAAGGAATGTGTTTTTGCGTGTGTGGATGTGCTTTTCCACCCATCACCAAACATTCACAAGTAAACAGATCTCTTTAAATTCAGCTTCCTACCCAAGCGAGTCTGTGTTTTTTTTTTTTCGCTGTTATTCGAATGCGTGTTTGCTTGCAATGTGACGTCACAGAAGATTTGTTTCTGTTTTTTGCCCTCTGTCGCCAGCTGGATGAGTGAGTGATTGGCGCTCAGGTGAAGGGGTGATACGTGTGTGTGTGTGTGTGTGTGTGTGTGTGTGTGTGTGTGTGTGTGTGTGTGTGTGTGTGTGTGTGTGTGTGTGTGTGTGTGTGTGTGTGTGTGTGTGTGTGTGTGTGTGTGTGTGTGTGTGTGTGTGTGTGTGTGTGTGTGTGTGTGTGTGTGTGTGTGTGTGTGTGTGTGTGTGTGTGTGTGTGTGTGTGTGTGTGTGTGTCGCGCGCGCCCGAGGTTTTAGCACACACATGACCGTTTTAGAAAGCTTCACTTACATCATTTCTCTTGCCCAGTTGAAGATGAGAGGCTTTCTACCCGCCTGCCAGTGCTGAAGTGAATGTTCTATTAATTTCAGTTCTATACAATACTGTGTTAAAGAACCCTCAAATATGTAGTTTATAAACTAACCGAGGAAATTAACACAGATTCAAATGTTCGTGTATGACAATGAGTAGCCTAACGTGTATTATGGAGATCTTACCTTTTTTTTTTACCCTTGAGGCAAAAGTAATGGGACAAGGGAATGAATATACCAGTAATATATAATCTGCTAACCTATGCTGAATCATGCGGATTTCCTTACCTTCATGAACATTTTATGTGCTGTTCAAACTCCGGAAAAAAATATATAACAGACAAACAAGGAGGTATATTTTTGATTTTCATAAATATTAACTTTACTGACCTTTCACAATACCCACTGACAAGTCATGAAAACAGGCTCGCTAATACCAGCACAAGTCATCAGCAAGATAGCGCTTGCACTGGTTCTATATGCAAGGTGGGTATTTGTGCCGAAGCGGTGACTTGTACAGAAGTATGGTATGAAGGAAGACTGCTGAGCCTGAAATACAGGCCTCTTAAGTCTACAGTGTGCGTAGTTTGAAAGAAAAAAAGGACATACACCACCCAATAACCAAGTTTTTTGCTTCGCTCTGTTCTTTTCTTCCTCTCCGTCAATTCGTACAAATTAAATATCTCTGGCCACCTTGTTCACCTGACACTCTTTATTCGTGACCAACTCCTTCCACTGGTGGCTAATTCGTCCCCCTGGCTAACTCGTCCCCCTGGCCACTTCATCCTCCCCTCGTGCCCAACTCATCCTCCTGGATAATTCATCCTCCCCCGGCAGTCCCCCCCTCCCCCCGTGCCCAACTCGTCCCCGTGGCAGTCAGTTCTTTCGCCTGACCAATTCGTCCCCCTTTCAGTCAACTCATCTTCCCCTTTCAGCCAACCAGTCTTTCCTTGGTGGCCAACTCGTCCCTCTGGTGAATGAATGAATCAGGGAAACGAACGACGAGAAGGACAAGTTAACCATGTAGACAGTGGCAGAGAGAAGCTTACCAATGTGTTTTTTTCTTTCTTTCTTTAGGGACAAAGAGGACGAAATAACAAGGATGACGAGAGACGGAGTTTGATAAATGTATTGTATCTGTCAACATCTGCTCTCGTCTTTTTCTTTTTTTTATGCACACTAACTAGAATGGCCATAATGGGGAAACGAACGTACACATCTGAATAAGTGAACAGGCTATGACGTAAAGAATTCGGGTTCAGGTCTTCCCCTGTGACTAAAAATAATAAAAAGTTTGTTGTAAGATACGAGTACAATGTTTATGTAGGGCAATGCATGAACCTTCGAAGCTGAAATCCTTAAAACTTTGATCCGAGTAAATGAAATTTCGAACAACGGAATGCATTTCTAATATTTCTAAAGCTGAACAAAATCGTCTGATGTTAGCCAGAAATAACAGACACTCCTTCCCGGCTAATGTAATTAAACTGTACTTATCCGGTGAAAAATGACCGACCTTTCATCTACCAGTGGTTTACTCGTGGTTCATCCTCGCTAAGAATAACTAGGAAAATCGGTTGGTAGAATAACACGGTATTAAAAAAAAAAAATATATATATGTTCTAACGTTACGTGACTGGTAGAATGGCGATGTACTTTTCATTATCTCAGGCTCAAAGGCTATAGGGCAACTTTGGTGGTACTTTATCACCTGAAAGAAATACTCGTCAAGTTTGCATTAGAATCTATTAGGTCAGGATATGTCTGCTTCAACGAGAGAATGAACATTAGGGCAACCAAGTACAAAGCCGTGGGAAGAGTTTGTCAAGGTCACAATTTGCTCTTTTTACAGTAATGACCATCCAATCACAACAATAACATTCCCGGATCCAGGACTGTATAATTCTTCACGCAGCCCCTTACGGCGGAATACATCTAGCGCAGTCACCGTGAGAAACAGCCTCCGACCTCTCTCTGACGTAAGCGCCTCGAGAGAAAATGGGATTATGGCTTATCATTGTTACAAAACGTTTCTGATCAGTGGATGCACGGAACTGAATATTGATTAAATGGAAAGCTGTAGAGGAAGAGAGAAAGTGAGATGACATGAGAGGAGGGAGCATAAAAAAGTTTCATGAACTTAAAATTAATATACGTTTACTCACGAGGTGCAGGAAGGGTTTTTTTTTTTTTTTTTTTTTTTTTTTTTAAACTTAGGACTTTAAACAAGATCTGATCACAAGCAACCTACCAAACTATACTTTCAAACACAATGACATTCGAATTAAAAAAGTTACACTATATTGGGATACTGGATGTACTACTACCGTCGGGTATGCCTATCCACCCTGATATATCTAACAAGTAAATATGGCAAAGTCACACGCTGTGAATGTAGTTAACAATGGCTGCTAGCAGCTGATATTCAGTCATAATCTGTCGGTATTGTGTTCTGAGTTAGTGTGTGACGCTGCCATAGTTAAAGGTTTAACAAATAGCACAGTGGGAAAGAGTACCTGTCCTCCATTGTATTTCACAGACGGCCTCTGTGGTTGCTTGGACTACAAAGTTGCGTTACCTTTAGAGGAAGAACTCCGCAACTTAATAATAGTTAGTTAAAGCTTTCTTGGTACGAAGTCCAACGCATACTAAAAAAAAAAAAAAAAAAAAAAAAAAAAAAAAAAAAAATTGTTAAGAGTCCGCTGCAGGGTATCATCTGACTTTTTCCACACAGGCTTTTGTTTATTAGCCTGCTTCATTTCAGCCAAGAAAGTTATAAATCTCGTCCCCTTGATTACGGGATATTACCATTATAATGTGGTGCAGATAGTACAGGTTCCCCTTCAACAAATATGGTAATAGAATGTGCATTGTAATGAAGGACCCCAGTAAATACCCCTTTCCCTCTCATGTCTAGCAGTAGTATTTCTTAAGCTCTTATCTTATGCGGGTTAATCATCCATTCAAAAATATACCTTTCAGCCATCCTTTCATATATGCCATCACTGTCCCTTCTGGTGTCCTAGGGTTTGGTCATTCATTCGTCCATTTGCCAGTGCATCTAATCGCAAGTATCCACTCCACACTTATCAGTCATCATCACCATTATTTGTTTTTATTATTGGAAATACTATTGCATGAATTCTGTTCTATAATCAAGGGTACGACCAATACTATTGACAGTCGTCATGACACGAGCGCACGAACGAACGCACCCCGCCCCACACACAAGCACCCATACATACTCGCACCCGCACACACCCACATGCACCAGCATGCAAACGCACACCCACACCCACCAGCACGCACACGCGCACCCACACGCACCCGTACACGCACCCGTACACACACACGTACACACACACACACACACACACACACACACTAAAGAAAGTCCCTATTCCCTCGATCCCCCTCCTTTCGTCTCCACCATCTAATGTTGTCTCAGCGTTGCTATTCCTTATCCTGCCTGCACTCACCCAACATGCAAGGTACCAGAGAAGAACTGGCTCAAGAATGCGACATGCAATACAAGAGGAATGAATGATGCGAGTGAGAAATTGTAGAGGTAACTGAAGATGCTGCGATGGATGGATGTGGGATGAGTGAAACAAGCTGAATCATAATGGCTTTGTGTGTGTGTGTGTGTGTGTGTGTGTGTGTGTGTGTGTGTGTGTGTGTGTGTGTGTGTGTGTGTGTGTGTGTGTGTGTGTGTGTGTGTGTGTGTGTGTGTGTGTGTGTGTGTGTGTGTGTGTGTGTGTGTGTTTGCTTACAAACTGACACACAGGTATACATGCAACGTGAAAATAAAATTTACTAAGTCCCGTGATGGACAGATAGGTTGAGAGAGAGAGAGAGAGAGAGAGAGAGTTAACCCAAAACTCAATACCTTCTTTACTTTATTCTTGCTACCACCAGACGATTAAGCCATTTTAGCATAGGAAATTACCAAACCAGTCGAGACAATAAAAAAAAATGAAACTACCGATCCCCTCCAATTCTAAAGTCTCCCAAGTTCAATAAAACCATCTGAAGATAGCTGGAATAGCCTATACAGCATTTTAAGACTCATCGAAGTTACAGTATGGGTATGAAGAGGTGTAGTGCTATATCTGAGGGTACGGGGGCTCACAAAATACTGTGAAGTAATTTCCGCTTTCTATGCAACATTACTAAAATATCAATTGCTCTAACTACCCATATCTCTCCCTACCTCTGTCTATCTAGACCCGTATCTATCGAAATGCATTAGTACTGTACCAACATAAAAACTAAACATTAATTCTTATGGCTTGATTCTCCTGGTGAATTTTCAGTGAGACACATTTCCCAAGAAGACCTGGAGGTGGCTGAGCAGAGCTGCTGTGAACTCATGCAGCACTGCACCCGGGGACATGAGAGAAACACGGCAATACCTAGTATTTAGATGGTCGGAACACTGAGTCTAGTCGGGTCGAGACGAAACTACTATTCTGCTATTAAAGATGTCAGACTCACTAACCTCGGCAGACCTCAGCCAGTCCGGACACTTTCCGCTGTAGTAATGTGATCAGGATGTCTACTTGTAATTTTGCTAAATCTTGTGTAAATGTGACGCCAGCAACAAGTATGTGAAATACCTGACATTTTTTTAAATCTTAGACAACCAGACAAATTGAAACTTCACACAGACTTAGCAGTTTTTAAACTGTTCAGCGCATATGTCTAACAAAATAAAATTTTCTTGTTTATACTTCTCGCAGCTCAGCTTCGCTTTCCATCGAATGGATGTTTTGGGGAACGTTTTCGTGTCGCTATTTTCGCCGCATTATCGGCCCGTTGTACAAACACAAGGTTATGATCAGGAGACTGCCGGCCTTTCCTACGGACAAGTTAGGACAAAACAGCTTCCCCGTCCAGATCTGAGTTACATTTGATTTGGCTACATTATGCTAGTTTAGAGTAAAGAATCGA
Source organism: Coenobita brevimanus (assembly GCF_032717465.1). Classification (NCBI taxonomy): domain Eukaryota; kingdom Metazoa; phylum Arthropoda; class Malacostraca; order Decapoda; family Coenobitidae; genus Coenobita; species Coenobita brevimanus. The sequence continues at coordinate 23,546,102 of NC_137020.1, read as the reverse complement.
GCAACTGCCCAACACTATACAGAGTATCTCAGTAGCCTCTCCCCGTCTCCATCAAAATTATAATCCACAAACAAACAAACACATAAGTCATCAGCCACCCAAAACCTTCAGCCAAACAGCATCCTCCAAGAGCCACTACCAAACATACACCCCTTAACTATCTTACCCAGAGAGAGAGAGACGAGTACACCCAGCCAGACTGCTATGCTGCCACCACCTTTCCCTGCTACAATACCAACCCAAAATACTGCCCACAAACAACAATGCAGCCCCCACAGCACATCACACACACTTCATGCACTACATTATCATAATACAGACAGTCCCTGAACATAACCTCAGTAAGATCTTTGGGAACAACTAGTTAAAGTCGCCGGTTTCCTGCGATCCGCTGGGTTCACAGCAACATGAGTCTGGGTTTCCAACAAAAACAACGAAAACAACAACGACAACGACGACGACTACGTCAACGACAACGAAGACAAAGATAACCACAACGGCGACAACAAAAACAAAATTAGATTAGGCTACGGTAAGTAAGGCAAATCAGCTGATATATAAACTATTTAAAATCTAAGGCATAACAATATAAACGGAAACAGCTATGGTGGCTCTAACTACCGCTGTTCGTGTGAAACTCCAGTATGATAGGACAATATACCTTACCTGCAGAATTCAGTTGATCAGCTCCACTGTGGTGAAATCACGATTTACCTCTGTGCTCTGGTCACTACGATTATGTAAAGCCGGGTTAAACTCCACAACGTGCGCGGCCACACTCCCACCACAACCGCGTCTCTGGGACTGACGAGGCGCCCTGCCTGCCTCGAGTCGAGTGGTGATTCGAACCTTCTCACTCGACTCAGCTTCGTTGTGAGCAATTTCTGTGGATTTACCCAACAATGGCCAATCTCGTAGTCATGACTCGACTCCAATCGACTGTGTGTGTGTGTGTGTGTGTGTGTGTGTGTGTGTGTGTGTGTGTGTGTGTGTGTGTGTGTGTGTGTGTGTGTGTGTGTGTGTGTGTGTGTGTGTGTGTGTGTGTGTGTGTGTGTGTGTGTGTGTGTGTGTGTGTGTGTGTGTGTGTGTGTGTGTGTGTGTGTGTGTGTGTGTGTGTGTGTGTGTGTGTGTGTGTGTGTGTGTGTGTGTGTGTGTGTGTGTGTGTGTGTGTGTGTGTGTGTGTGTGTGTGTGTGTGTGTGTGTGTGTGTGTGTGTGTGTGTGTGTGTGTGTGTGTGTGTGTGTTGCCTAGACGCAGGAAGGGTAAAGACGGGATAGGGTAAGAGATCAGTGGAATTGACGTTTACCTACAGTTTAGGTTCTTACACTTACTCTTAGCTGATTAAAATCGATCGGTGACAGCTGGAATGAAATACTAGCGATGTCCCTAGCTCCTGTAGCTGGAATAAAATACCAGAGTTGTCTCGACTATGACAATGGTTAATGGTGATAGTATTAACACTTAGGGTCGTATGGCTCACTCTAAGCTGAATGAAATTGTCCGGAAGGTCAGGTATTAGCTGGAATAAAGTAGTAAAGAGTATCCAACCACAAGGAGGCTAAAAATTGTGAGAAAGACATAGTAAAGCAAACAATGAACCCCGTTGTCCTTCACATTTTCCAACACAGAACGATAAGCTATGAAATACGTTCACATATTTCAATAATTGCAAATGTTATCCTGTTATACCATTCATACAAGTTATAGATTTTGACATCAATTTACATTTTTTGGATACTCACAATGATCATACAAACTGGGACATAAGATAAAACAAAAGATTCATATGCATCGAATATTTGGATCTCGATGCTCTGATTACTGTATGAGCGGATGGTGTTCATGTCAGCGATTGTGTTTAGATATGATGCAGTGTTTGTGTATGTGTCTTTATGTTATGTATGTAACTATGTATGTTTGTAATTATGTATGTAACGGCTGGTTTGTACACCCTATAAATGTGTAGAGTATATGACTACTTTAAAATGTTAGGCACTCTTCGAAGGCTCCTTTCTCTCTCTCTCTCTCTCTCTCTCTCTCTCTCTCTCCACATCCCTTTTTTCCTTTACTACTTTCTCAGCGTCTCTTTCTCTCTCCACATTCCTTTCTTCATTTACTACATTCGCAGTCCACCCCCCCCCTCTCTCTCTCCACATTCCTTTCTTCATTTACTACATTCTTAGCACCCGCTCTCTCTCTCTCTCTCTCTCTCTCCCTCTCTCTCTCTCTCTCTCTCTCTCTCTCTCTCTGCACATTCTTTTATTCGTTTACTACGTTCTCTATCATTCTTTTTTTCGTTCGCTACGTTCTCTCTCCCTATCATTTTTCTCTTCGTTAACTACGTTCTCTCTCCCTCTCTGCACATTCTTTTCTTCGTTTACTACGTTCTCTCTCTCTTTCTCTCTCTCTCTCTCTCTGCACATTTCTTCGTTTACAACGCTCTCTCTCTCTCTCTCTCTCTCTCTCTCTCTCACACACACACACACACACACACACACACACACACATTCCTCTGTCCATTTTGTGACTAATTCATTCTCAGCCTCCCTTCACTGTTCTTGTATCTCCTAACACACACACTCTCTCTCTCTCTCTCTCTCTCTCTCTCTCTCTCTCTCTCTCCACAGACTTCCTCTTTTTCCCTCCCCCTCATTTTTCTCTTTCCTCCAAAATTTTCCCTCCCTCATCCTCTCCCGTTCCCCCCCTCTCACTTTCTATCTCTTCCTCGCTTCTCCTCCCCCATCCCTTTTCTCTCCCTCGCCCTCCTCTCCCTCTTGCATTTTCTTTATTTTCCTCGTCTCTCCTTTCCTCTCTCTTACCCACTCCCTTTTCCCTTCTCCTTACCCTTACCCTTCCCTCCCCTTTGTCTTCTTTTCCTCACTCCTCCTTTCCTCTTCCTTGTCACTCCTTCCCTCTTCTCTTCTACTTTCCTCGTATCAGCCCATTTCTCCCATCCCCTTCTTCCCTTCCCTCGTTTTCCTTTTCCTCTCTCGTCTCCCTTTTCTTCCTCTTCCCCTACCCTCTTTTTCAATCTTCTCCCCATTGCCCTTCTTTCTTCCTCTCCTGTCTTCCCTTTCTTCCCTCTCTTCTCCCATTTTCCTCTATCCTCTTCTCCTCTCACCCTCTCCCGTCTTCTCCCTCTCCCTCTCTTGTATCCCTTTCCTCCTCCTCTCTCTTCTCTCTTCCCTCCCCCCATTTTTCTCATTTAGTCTTTTCCCTTTCCTTCTCCCCTTGTCCTTCCATCTCTAACCTCTTCTCTTTCTTCTTTCCTCCTCTCTCACTTTCCCACCCCCAACTCCCCTCTCTCTCTCTCTCTCTCTCTCTCTCTCTCTCTCGCCACCCCTTTCTCCCCCCACCACAATTTACCCCCAGTGGTCTGATGGTTCCATTATTCAATCACCACAACTGCTGTCACCTCAGTCACTGATTGCAGACCCTCTCCTCCCATCCTACCCAGTCTGTCTGTCTCTGTCTGTCTGTCTGTTTGTCTGTCTGTCTCTCGTCTGTGATCCCGCCCCTGATATACAAACATACATGCAAAAACACAAACTCGCTCACTCGGTCAGTCTGTGCGTCCTTCTGTCTTTCGAAGCGTTCATGTGTTTAAATGTTTATATCTGTTTGCCTTGACGTGTTTTACCTCCCTATTTTATACACAGGCAAGCTTAAAATGTCTCTGTATAAAGTAATAAATGTATATCTAGAAATACTAACTTCATTACTGGGTTCTACCTACCTGATAAACTTCTAGACACTTTTAAATACACTTGTCTGGTTAAATTTATGTTTGGTTTTAAGTATACACCTGCCTTCTTAGGTAGACGTCTGGCTTTTAAGTATATGTGTCTCTTAAATGTCTGGCGTTCAGGTGTATGTCTGTCAGGTAGAGCCATGCCTTTACAAGTGCATTTTAAATATTCCTATGTCTTGTGTCTGCTCAAGTCAATGCCAAATGGGATAAAGATTCAGGGCTGTCTAACTGCATGCCAGGCTCTTGTAATACCAGACCATCCAAATATTTACCTACGTACTGCAGGTTCAAGGTGTGATTTGTTAATATAACTGGGTAAATATCTGTCTTGATACCCGTCTGTGAATGCCACGATACATGCACTGTTTTTCTCTTTAAATATCTCTGTTAAAAATACATATGACTGTTGGATGAGCTGTCTGTAACTTCACTGTCTTTTGTATTCGTCTGTCAGTCCGTTTCTCTGTATACTTAACTGCCTGACTGCTTAACTGCTTGTTCCTTTACTTATTTTACCGTCCGTGTGCTGCTTTGATAACTTGCTTATTTCTTTAAGTGTTTATGATTTTTTCTACTTATTACGATTTTGTGTATATATATATATATATATGTGTGTGTGTGTGTGTGTGTGTGTGTATATATATATATGATTATATATATATATATATATATATATATATATATATATGATTATATATATATATATATATATATATATATATATATATATGATTATATATATATATATATATGATTATATATATATATATATATATATATATATATATATATATATATATATATATATATATATGTGTGTGTGTGTGTGTGTGTGTGTGTGAGTTCATTATAACTATAATATATTATGATCGCATCAAGTCAAATCTTAGAGAGAGAGAGAGAGAGAGAGAGAGAATCATTCACATCTTCAGCAGGGTGATGTGTATTTCATTTTATTCTTGATATTCTCAAACGATTTTGTTCAGGTTAGGTAAGAACACCAACTTGTCTTTTTCGCAGTCTCTGTATTGAATGATGCGATTATATGAAGCTTATATGTGTGGATGACTATGACTGTGAGGTTGTCAGGATTTCGAGGGCTTGAATGGTGAGTGAATGAGTATGTGGCCCATTTCATTAAGCATGATGTTGAATAGTTCTGCCTGTATCATTTATTTTTATCCTTCCTTCATGCTTTCTGGACCCCACCTCACTCCACCTATGAAAAAGAGAAAAAAGCATGATGATGATGATGATGATGATGAGAGAAAGACCTCTGATGATGATGATGATGATAGAAAGATCTCCGGTACTGGACTTGGTGAAGGTAGTATCTAATCCCAGCAAAAGAGTATTAAAGAAAAAGGTTGTCTTCGTAGTGAAAGGGTTAAGTGTTTTGTGGGAAAGTGGTTGATCCAATTAGCACTCAGGCTCCTACGACTCACTCTCAACTGAAAAAAGTCATATGGAGTTAGGTGGAATATAGTACTAGAGTTGTGCTCACCAAAAGAGTGTTAAAATTAATGTTAAAACTTGTATCGAAATTCCATCATAGAAAACCGTCGTCTGGAATAATATATATTTTAAATAAAAAGAGTGGCAATGGATGTGACAGTGGTTATGGTGTTGGGATTGTTACTTGTGGTACGGTAGTTATAGTTGTGGTAGTTAGGGTGGGGGTAGTCATGTTAATAATGTTATGGTACATATGCTTGTGGTCGTTGTGGTAGCAATGATAATAGTTATGTTAGTAATAGCAGTTGTGGTAGTATCGTTAGTGAGAGTTATGGTAATGGTTGTAATGTTTGTGGTAATTGTGGGGGTGGTAATAATGTCGGTGGTATGTGTTGTGGTAGTGTTAGTGGTAGTTATGGTAGTACTGTGATTGGTATTTGTAGTGGATAGTTGTAGTAGTTGTGGTAGTCGTGGCAGAAGTGAGAGAATTGACAGTGGTGGTAGTTGTGGTAGTAGTGATGACTGGCTCGTGAGGGCTGGTTATGAGATAATAGGAGAGAGAGAGAGAGAGAGAGAGAGAGAGAGAGAGAGAGAGAGAGAGAGAGAGAGAGAGACCATAAGAAACCATGAACAAAATACCCTTGACCAAAACCATAACTTAGATAAATAGGGTTAAGAGAGATAGAGGAGCAAATATATAAAGTGAGATTATAGAGTCAGAGTGAATATTACAGGTAAGTGATAGGCCAATAGAGCTAAGACAGAAAGATAAGAGGGACGTGAGAGAATCAGCCCCTTCCCTTCGAGGACTCTTGCTTTCTTTTTATCAATATTTTCAGAAGATTTGATTAAATTTGGGATGTAAAGCTCGAATTCTGTGTCTCTATAGATTTAGCAGCACTTCCTTCTTAGCGATTTATTTTGAACATTACACACCATTATCCTCTTGCATGTTATTAATGCAATGTTTGTCGATAATAAAGCGATACAAATAATGTACAAAAAAATGTTAAGTTGTAAAACGCAAAATAAATCGCAGAGAAAACTAAAAAGCGACTTAAAATAATTCGGTACTGGATGTTTCCATTACCCCTTCATTAAAAGAAGCTCCTCCCGAGTATTAAAAAAAAAAAAAAAAAAAAAAAAAAAAAAGCATGGAATTGGCGGAACAAAAAACAACACACAAACGAAGTATAAAACCGACTTAAGTTTACATTTTGGATTTAACCCCGTTCAGTGAGAGGACAGCTTTTCATTATGCTGTAGCCAACGTCAGACGAATTTATTTACATTTAAAGAAACTTGTGAATGAGGGAATGAATATTCTACTGCTTTATAATTTTCATGACGGTATAAGACATTTTTAGAACGAGATATTTTAACGCTATTCTTAACTGGGTCACTATCTCGGCTATCAGTGCTGCAGCGATCACTATCTCCACTCCAATCACCGTGACGAGCCGAGATCTCAATACCTCCACTGCCACTATCCCTCTCAGCATAACTACACTTTGCTTACTTTAACTAGGAGTAAAACTGACATCCCTCCATCTTGAATGCTAAGCCATAACAAGAGATTAACACAAGAATATGGTGCTAGTCTTACAGAATTTATATGTAGAGGATGCTGGGTTGTAGTATTGTCTGATTCTGCCACTGAGCAATGGAACATAGGCTGCAAAACGACAAATATCTCCGCCAAGTTAAAAAATGAAGAAACTATACAAGCATCTCAACTACCATGTCACTACCACTACTGCAATAATCTTAACCACCGCCTCGACCTTTACTACCATCGCATTTATCGTATCTAACATCCATCTTACCTATCTTCACGATCATGACTACCACCACTACCACTACTAGCACTTCCATCATCCTTTTATCACTGCATTAATCATCACTAACTTCCACCGTCACCATAACCACCATCACTGCATCTATCATCACTACCATCTCACTACCAACACTGTATTCGTTACTAGACTGTCTCCATTATCATCACTTGTTTCATCACTACGCACCACTCCATTAAACATTATTAATCTCCATCTCACCTATCATCACCACCACCACCATCGCTACAGCTATCACCACTATAGTCAGTAGCACCACAATTATTTTCATTCTCCATCTATTATCACTACCACCATCTCAACCATCACCACTACAACTATTACTGCTACCACCATCTCAACTTTCACCGCTGCAACTACCACCATCTCAACTTTCACCGCTGCAACTACCACCACTACCACCATCGCAACAACTACCATTACCACAATCGTAACTACCACAACTGCAATTCATTTCGGTTAACAAAACATAAAAGTATCCCCAAATTTTCCTACCTTTCACCCTTTCTCCCTTTCTAATTCATTATTTTCTATTATACTCCTCTCTCTCTCTCTCTCTCTCTCTCTCTCTCTCTCTCTCTCTCTCTCATACCGAATGAGAGGAAGGTCTCGGTCTCGGTCTCGGTCTCTCTCTCTCTCTCCATGGGTGGTTAACAGGTTGAAAAGATTGGGTCAAAATGGGTGTTTTAGGTAAAACATAAAACAGCAATTGAATATAGTGGTATGGTGTGGGTAATATTGTAATACGAGTTTGAAATGAGTGTTTTTTGTCGTCATATTCACTGTATATACACACGATATACTATAGTCTTTTATTTATTTATTTTTTCCAGACACAGACCCCTAACCCTTCTCAGCTCATTTGATGGCCTAGTGTAGTCAGACTTTAGGGCTAATCTGTATAGTAACCAAGGAGACTCATCCCTGTCTCATAACAAAGGCTCATTGAATTTCTGGCAACCACGGCATAGTACTCATGTTATCAGTGGCCCAGTTCCGTCTGATGAACATAAACAGACGTGTGTGTGTGTGTGTGTGTGTGTGTGTGTGTGTGTGTGTGTGTGTGTGTGTGTGTGTGTGTTTAAGAAACAAATCCAAAGCGAAGCAAAAGACTACCCATTAATTTAAGTAAGATTATGGTGTTGTGGTGGATTTCTCTCTCTCTCTCTCTCTCTCTCTCTCTCTCTCTCATTTTAATAAATCTCCGGGGAAACCACAACTGCTTCCTATTTACACCGTTACACTGTCTAGTTGTATTGGGTGATCTAAGTTTATGTCAGCACAGGTATCAAGTTCCTCCCATATCCCAAGAGAAGCCCCTCGTGGGTGAATATTTATGGGTGTAACAAGGAGGCGGGAGTGTGCTGGTCCTCTCGTCTTTCGCTGTGGAGGTTGGTAATATTTTGTAACTGCTGTATTTTGAGTATTCGAGATTTTGAAGCCATGGCACAAGAGAAGGAGGGAGAGAAAAATGGACAGCAGTGCGAAAAATGGAGAGGAGAGAGAATAATCAGGAGGAGAAGACTGAGACTAGCAATTAATTTTGTATTGGCATATTCGGCATTTTAACAAAGTGGGGTTTAATTTTCTTACGGAGGTTCCAAAATACGTACCATGTATACTTTAGCACAAGTCACCTGATATTCCCCCGAGATATTCGTTTGTTTATACGGCTATGGGAATTTTACCTTAGCTTGGCCATGATTTTTTTCCTTTTGCGGCTTATTTCACGAAGCTCACTGGCTGAAAAGGTAAAGTTCTAACTCTATATCCTTCTCATGACACTTCTTCGTGACTAGCACCATATTCTATTCTACATGTATTGTTATAGCTCAGCATTCAAGATGGAAAGTTGTCTACCTTAGGCCAATTTAGACTAAAAAACACTATAGTGATCACGACACGAGGCGATGGTGAAAGGCTTAAACTTCTGCTTCGTTTTGATGTTCCCTCCCTTCTCCCCTCCGTCACTTCCTCCCATTATGTTCTCTTTTCTCTCCCTCCCTTCCATTTTTCCTTTCCTATTTTCTCTCCTTCGCTCACTCCTTACCCCTCTCTTAATTACTCCCTCTCTGTCACTGATTCCCTTTCCTCCCCCACTCCCTTCCTTCCTTCGCCATTCTCTCTTCTTTCCCTACCTCTCAATCTCTCACCATCCCCACCCTCCCTCTCTCCCTCTTTCGTCCTTCGCACTCTTTCCCTTCCTTCTTAAGTCTCTCCTTCCTCCCTCCTCCTCCCTTTGCCTCCCTTCTCCCCCATAGTCTCTCCCTGCCTCTCAAGGATACAGTATCTCCCTACGTATGGCCGTGAGGGGTCAAATGGCACAAGAGAGGGAGGGAGAGAAAAATGGAGAGAAAGAGAGGGAAAAATGGAGAGGAGGGGAGAGAAAAATGGAGAGAAAAGAAAATAAAGTGGGGGAAGGAAAAACAAAGAGTATGTAAACAGACCACATGAAGTCAGTAGGAAAAAGAAAATATAAGAAAAAGGGTGTTAATAAAGTGAGCGTTGAATGAAAGTTACTGAAATGCTTTAGCAACAGATGTCGAAATATTTAAGTGCATGGATGCCTGACATTTGAATTATCATTCTCCAAGTTAACTCAAAATAGTCGGGTGGCAACGACAAGAAACTAAACAATACGCTATGATATTATTCATTTATTTATTATTTTGATGACTGATGACTGATGATGAATGATGAATGATGAATCATGAATAATAATGATGATAATGATTATTATTATTATTATTATTATTATTATTATTCTCAGCAGTTAGCAGCAGTAGTAGTAGTAGTAGTTGCAACCTTAGGCTCAAATGAATATGAACTCTCTTCACTGTAGGTAAACTTGACCTCCTCTGTCGCACATCAGGCAGGTCCATCGCCCATCTACAGTATATCGGTGCCACCACTTGAAGGCGTTCCTCTCCTGCATCAGCATCGTAGTGAATGTGTTAAATGAATTGCTAGTGAAATACCCGAACTAAAAGCCGTCAAAACACAAGCGCATGAAAGCTAAGTCCTTGAACTCTGCTACGTGTAAAATAATTTATATAACCTAAATACAATAATTTGGCAGTTGCGTGGAGAAAATATAAACAGCGATCATATTGAAAATGTTACATGAGAGCTGATGAAATGCTGAAATACACAGCTGTCGAAACACCTGAGTGCATGAAAGCTTAATGAAGTGCCTGAACTCTGATATTCCCAAAATCTTGCCAAGTCGTCAGCGAGATGTATCCAATCACTCGCTACAAGTTGTCGACATGCAGGCGTCCAGAAATGCACGATTTTGACATACGTGTTGTGTTGCTGTGTTGTGTGAAATGCATGTCTACCTGGATGAGTCTGTGTGTGATAGATGTAGACGGATAGACGGATGGAGGGAGGGAGGGAGGGAGGGATAGATAGACAGACAGACAGACAGCTTAAGAGAGAGAGAGAGAGAGAGAGAGAGAGAGGTTAGGAGAAGAAAGAAGAGGAAGAGGATACATGAAAGAAAAAATGTTTAGAATAATTAAGAGATTATACGAGGAACAGGAAGAGGAAAGAAGAGCGAAGGGGAAGTCAAGAGTAAGGTGAGATGGACACAGGTTACATGAAGAAGAGAGGAGGATAAAAAAAAAACTAGTGAAATTGGGGTAAAAGGTAAGCTAAACACTTCAAATACGAGAGAGAGAGAGAGAGAGAGAGAGAGAGAGAGAGAGAGAAGACAAAGTAAACACGTGGGCCTGGTAAGGGATATAAACAATGAGTCTGGGATATGTCAAGTTATGACAAAAGCAAGTCTGCTTCTCTCTCTCTCTCTCTCTCTCTCTCTCTCTCTCTCTCTCTCTCTCTCGAACAAAACTGATTAGGTAGCTTACTAAACCCAAAGTTGTCAAAAGCCGCCTTAAAAAAAAAAAAATAATAATAAAAAAAAAAAAAATGGATAGCACGGGGAAAAGCCAAGTACTGGAATACTGTGGTAGTGAACGAAGAAGTATGTATGAGACTAAGCGAGTAATTTAATGAACTGCTTAATGCCAACAGTGGAAGAGGGCGTGATTATAGGTTCAGGAACAATGGAAAGGGAGATTGCAATATAAGTAGAGATTTGGAGACATTATTAAGAAGCTGAAGTGTAGAAAGGCCCCTGGAGCATGCAGGATGTGTAAAAAAAAAAAAAAAAAACTACTACCACTACTACTACTACTGCTCCTACTATTACAGCTACTACTACTACCACCACTACTACTAATACTAAACGTTTGCTGGTTGAAGTGTGTGAGTGGGGGAGATGTCTAAGTGAAGGTTATTGAGAGTTGTAATATGTCTGCATGGGGTCAGCAACGTGTGTCTGATGACTGAAAGAAACGCATCACTGGTGTTCCGTAAAATGATTGGTGATAAGCGGGTAGGAGGGAGCAACAGAGATGTTAGGGCTGTATTTTTAAACTCTTGGTGGGGTTCGTAGTTGGTGGGGGCGCTCACCATCCACTCACTTGATGTAGTGTTGCTCTCGGGTGCCTGCCCTTTCTTCTCTTCCTTCCTTCCTTCTTTCCGTCCTTCCTCATCTGTCTTTCCTTCCTTCAATCTTTCCTCTTCCCTCTGTCTACGGGTGATTCTACACTGAGTGAAAAGCTAAATGGTTTCCTGTACACCAAGAAGCCATTTACTACGCTGGGGGGTAACCTTATAACCAAATTATGACGCCTGTTAGTTTAGTGGGCAATTAAGGCGCTCCAATCGGATCGAGCCGGTGCAGGTTTATATCCAAGGGGTGGTTGGGGTTTATTGTCCACGTAAAGCCACTTTACTCAATCCCCCCTCCTCCTTTCCTCTTCCTCTTTCTCTCTCTCCCATCTCCCCCTCTCTCTCTACCTACTCCCCCTCCTTCTCCTCTCTCCCCTTCCTTCTCCCTGTGTCATCTCCACCCCTCTTTTCTCTTCTTCTCATTTCCTCTCCACATTTCTTTTCCCCTTTCCTCCTTATCTCTCTCCCCCCGTTTTCTCTCCCTTTCCTCTTTTATTGCCTACCTCCTCCCTTTCCTTCCCCTCTCCGTCTCTACCCTTTCCCCTCCCTCTCTCCCCTCCTCTCCTTACCCTCTCCTCCTTTCTCCCTTTCCTCTCATGTTTCTCAACGTGACTCCTCGTCCCCTGTTTCCTTCCTCTTTCTCTACTTCCTCACCTTCTTCATCACTGTATCCTTCCCTCGTCCTTTCTTTATCCGTCTTTTACTTCCACCCTCCTCAAACTCTTTTCTTCTGATAATAGTTTTACAACCTTTCATATTCTTTCATCTTATCATTTTTTTTAATATATCTTTCTTGGTCCTTTACCTTTTCTCTTCTTAATTCCTTCATTCCTATCGTTTCTCAGACTTTATAACTTTCTTCCTAAAATTCTTTTCTTCGGAAATTTTCTACTCTTCTTATGTTCTTCCATCGTCTTTCAGTCTTTTATATATGTCTGTATTTTCTTCTCTGATTAGTTTTTTTTTTTTTTCACTACCTTCTTTCTTTACTCACATTTTTCACCATTCAGTCCTCATTTTTTTTTTCGTTTTAATGACTTTTCTCACCTCATTATTTATTGCCTTTCTTTATTCTTTTAAATTTCCTCTTATTTCTATTATACTACTAACTTTTATCACTGATTCTTCCTTCCTTTCCCATATGCTTCCTTTATTCATCAGATCTATATATTTAATGGTAGACTGCATTCTTCCAATAGCATTTTGATTTCTTTCTTTCTTCTTTTTTTCCTATCCTATTCTCTCCCTCTTCTCTCTCCCTCCTTTCTTCTCCTCTTTCCCTCCCTCCTCTCCTCCTCCACATGTTCTTCCACGTGACTTCCCTCTCTCTCCTTCTCCTCCCTCCCTCCCACCCTCCAAGTTATCTCACTCTGTCATCTCCTTGTCTCTCCTTCCTTGTCCCTTCGTCCTCTCTCTCTCTCTCTCTCTCTCTCTCTCTCTCTCTCTCTCTCTCTCTGCTGTTATTGATGGTGGTTGTGGTTGGTGGCGATGAATATGAAGTGATGTAATCATTAGTGATCTTCCTCCACCCATCCTCTCTCTCTCTCTCTCTCTCTCTCTCTCTCTCTCTCTCTCTCTCTCTCTCTCTCTCTCTCTCTCTCGTTCGTGGTGTTTAATGGAATGATGGTGGCGATTAGTAGTGATGAGTTTGGTCGATATAATTATACTATCGAAGTAATATACTGTATGTGATTCTCTCTCTCTCTCTCTCTCTCTCTCTCTCTCCCCTTCAACTTCAAAACACCTACTATCATTTACTTCCGTACCAATTTACTCAGTCTATTATCCCACACTATTTTCATGCCCCTTCTTTACGTCTTATCGATAATACAGATAATATAAACAAAATACCAACAAAAGAATATTCCAGTGTTAATCCCACCAATTAAATTCCGACTAATTCTGCCCTAGCACATCTGTATTTTATTACTGCTACTAAAAGGGAAGTATTATTAGTAAAGGGAAATATCTTGTGCTGAAGCGGGCTAATAAAGGCTAGTAATAAGGCTAGTAATCCCTCCAGTTTTAACAGCCTCTCTTTAGCTGAAGAAAATCGTCTGGTTATTAGCTAAGGTGTGTTTGAAATGAGGTAATTGTGGTAAGGGAAGTGAGAGAGAGAGAGAGAGAGAGAGAGAGAGAGAGAGAGAGAGACCTCTTTATCTGTATCACTATCTGTCTCGTTTTACTTGGTCTTCTGTGTTGATGTTTGTATCTGTCTATGGCCTTTCTATCTATAAATATAACTCTCTCTCTCTCTCTCTCTCTCTCTCTCTCTCTCTCTAATTACATACCAATTAAATCACCCACTTATCATCATGTTTATCAATATGTTCGTCTAGCTTTACCAATCGCGTATCTGCACCTGATACCCACTTGTCTTTATGCATCACTTTTTGTATTTGTGTCTAAGTACTATATATCTATCTCTATTTACCGTGCATATCTATCCATCCATCTGTCTAATATGTTCTGTGCCGGTGTCTGCCATATCTTTTATTACTATTATTATTATTATTATTATTATTATCATTATTATTATCATCATTATTATTATTATTATTAACTGATGATTGATCTATTTGTTTGCAGAATAAATTGGTACACGAATCCAGAATATACCATTTTCTGTATGTACCTGAGTCTGAGCATAGATTAGACACTCCCTTCCCCGTGACTACTGTACAGTTTAACGCGCGACGGACGGCGGCACACATCTTCACTGGCCTTTTAATTTAAGTACCAATACCGTGCCGTTTATACCAAGGCTGTCTCCTTTAGAAGTGGTATGATGGTTTTAGAGAGGTAATTTGTATATCCGTGCGTCGTGGTGGATCATTTAACCCTCTAAATATCAGGACAAGTCTAGTAGTATATACCACCTAATGCCATGTGATTATATTCAGTCTGGGTGTCAGTCCTGTTCACTTTAACCCTCTAACTGGTGGGGGCAACTCTAGTATACTATTCCAGACACCAAACTATTTTACTTTACTGACAGTAAATCACAAAGGCCTAACTTAAGACTGCCTTAAAGGAATTCAGACACTTCAACAATGTGTCCTTATGTCCGTGGATATTGGCGGCTCAGTGATCGCCGCTTCAACCTCTTGATTACGATGAGGAATTTCACATTTTATTTTTTGCTACCAATGAACGATTTAAACTCTGACATCCTCTCAAACACAGAAGGGTTAAATTTATGGCTATATTTAACCCATACAGTTAAACAAAATCTCTTCCAAGCTTATAAATCGTCTGGTGTTAAGGAGAAGAAAAAATTACGTCAGCGAATTCCAAGGGCAAACCTCTGTAATCCTGTGATATTTAAGTTTATTCCTCCTGCCTCCAGACGATTTTATTCATCATAGGTCTCTTACACTGACGGCGTTAATTAAGGGTGCTTCTCATCCCTCTGATTCGAAGTCTCCACACGTTAGTAAAAGTGTCCCGAGATAGTAAAAAAATGAATCCCTAGTTCAATTCAAGGGATTACATGAATTCAGGTCCCAGCCGGGAATCGATCTCGCTATTTTCCCTACTGCTTGTCCACGCAAATTCCAGTGTTGAACTAAGGTGGCCGCGACAGAAAAACTGACAAGTCTCCCTACCACAGCTCTTGATCTCCATTTCACGTCACTACACGCTACTATCCTTCATGTACTGTCGGCAGCAAACGTCCTATCGCCCTTACTGCTTCTCTCTGCGTGTAATTTAATCTATTAGGGGAGTCCCCAGCAATCGACACTAATGACCCTGAGATGTGGAAAAATAAGCTATCAATGCCGGTTGTGGAGGATTTATCAGACCGATTTCTAAAGTCCATGGAGAAATAATAAGAAGCTACAGGACTTTTGCTGTCTATGATACTCCTCGCTTTTTAATACCACCTCGTTCTCAATGTTCCTCTCCTCTATATTCACTCCTTCCATACAATGTCAACTTTGACCTCCAAGTACAAACATAATTAACAACGCAGTCTACATAAACTGACTAGATGTGGCCAGTTAGAGTATAAAAATAAAGGTAATTATATAAACATTATTTTCCACACATGCTGAGGATATTCATTTAAAACATTCGTCTCTTGATTTTTGACACAGGACCCTATTATTTGAGCAAGACTTAGCAAATGTCAATATCTACCAATCTTCTAAAAACTATGTATCTAGGTCAAGGTTGTCAAAATTTGGAACTCGAACAGACACACACACACACACACAAAACACAGACAGACACAGACACAGACACACACACAGACACACACAAAACACAGACGCAACTAAAAAAATCAACATACCCTCCATGCGATCGGTAATGATTTGATTTCGAAAACAAATATGTAAAAATCGACATAGCAACCTTCACTAATTAAAGAAGGGAAAATCAGCAACAGTACTATCAGCAACCAATTAATTCTACCACCACAATTCAAGGCTATTTGCCCTCACCCCTTATAACTAACAGCTATATAGAAAGTAAAAGGTTAGACAGCGACGACAATTAAGAAAAGCTTGGACAATTTATTTAAGCTTGGTCTGCCTGTGGTAACTGGATTTATTTATACTGTAAACTCTATATATTTTTAATCATTTTCGTCTCCTTGGAAAATGATTGTGTGTGTGTGTGTGTGTGTGTGTGTGTGTGTGTGTGTGTGTGTGTGTGTGTGTGTGTGTGTGTTATCAATCTATACAGGGGTGGAGCCAGTGGGACAGCAATTCAACCCCTTCACCACTATGACGTCTTTTCCTACCACCACCAGTCGACCTTTGACGACTTACAAATGACCCCTAACAGTGAAGGGGTAGGAAACAGGCTCCATTAACCCTTTCAATATAGTAATGGCTTTTGTAATGTTTTGTATGCCAGACCATTTTATTCGTCCCGATATTCAATTCTGCAAAGACATGGATAAGGTGGAAGTCTCCCTAGTTCATCACCATCATCATCATCATCACCACTAATTCCCACTGATAATGTCACTCCCTTCTTCTACTTCCATTTCTCCTTTTCGGTTCTAACTCTCTTCCTGTTACCTTCCACCTCTTCTTACCTCGTCCCCTCCTCTTTCTTTCCCTTCCTCTTTTCTCCTATGCTTACCCTCTGGATCTTTCTCTTCGTCTCTACTCTTATCCTCACATCCCTCCAACTTGTCTCCTCACCTCTAACCTCCCTTCCTTCTTTCCCTCCCTTTGTTCCCTCTTCCCCTCCCTTCGTTCCCTCTTTCCCTCCCTTCCTTCCCTCTTTCTCTCCTTTCCGTCTTCTCTTCTTCCGTTCATTTCTCCTCACTTCCCTTCCTCCTCACCTCTCTCTCACTCACCACCCCTCTCTCTCTATGCAACATCCTTCCTCCATCTTTCCCTCTTGCCTTCCCCTCCACCCTCTTGCCTTCCCCCTCTCCTCACCTTCCTTCCTCTCTTTTTCCCTCCATCTCTCCTCTCTCCGTCTCTCCACCCCTCCTCAGCAGCCTCCCTCCTTGCTTTGTCCTGTCAGCCACAGTATAAAGAACTCGACCTAACATAACTTGATGACGGTGGAGAGGTGACCACGGAGAGAGCAAGAAAGGACGAGGCAAGGACGAATTAGGACGAAAATAGGACGCGGCGAGAATGACGAATGAAGACAAGGACACTGAGAGGACGAAAAAATGGTGAGAAACAGGATGAGGGAGGAAGGACACTGATATGAAGGATAGAACAGGATGGCAGAAGGATGCATTACGGCAGAGGGACGAGTAAATGCGACGAAAAAACGGATCAGGAACGAGAGAGGACAAGACAAGGATGAATTAGGACGAAAATTGGACGCGTTGAGAGGGACGATTCAAGACGAGGACACAGAGGAAGAATTTAGACAATAACAGGAAGGGGCAAGAATGACACACGGAGAGGAGGATAGTGTGGACGAACTGAGGCGAAAATAGGGGACGGAGAGAGGGCGAATGAGGACAAGGACAAAGAGAGGGCGAATGATAGTGAAAGACCGATTGGAAACAGGAACAAGGAAGAAGGCAGTACATGATAGGAAGAACTGAGAAAATAAAAGGACAACAGTTTGATGCATAACGGCAAAGGGACGAGAAAGAGTGACGAATGGGAAAAGTAGCGCAAAGGAAGTACATGGAAAGAATGAATCAGAATGCCAATTGGACTCGGCTGAATAACGAATGAGGACAGGGAGACTGAAAGGACGAATCGGAACGAGAAAGACAATTTAGGTTGGGATAAATACTACCCCTCTCCCCATTTATTTACGTACCAGACTGGCCATAGACTAGGCGTTCTGATCCCTGATGCTTAATGCTCCTTCTATGCACAAGAAATGGCGGTACACAGCCTCACATGTCACCATCTGGGCGCTAATACCATAACATCTCTCCTGACACATGATAAGGTTATTGTAGTCAGGATTGGCGTGATGCTATTAGAGAGGATATTGTTATGGCATGCCACTGGCTCACGTGAAGCATCAGATAACCCCTTCAGTGCGTTGACGTATTATGCTATTTTATTCTACCTACCTCCAGACGACTTTACTCATGAAGCACATCCCGCATCGAGTGGGTTAATGAAGACTACAACTAACCTATCTATTCTAAAATCTGTCCTACAATGAATAAAACTGTCTGGAGGCTGCAGGAATAAAGTATAAAGTAATGCCATCGTAATGAAGTAGTTCATTCAGTTTTAATCAAATACAAATCCTCATACTCAAGGTTTCTCATCCTTTCTCGCCTCATTTGCCATTTGATAATAACTTTTGATCCAATGTCATATATATATATATATATATATATATATATATATATATATATATATATATATATATATATATATACAGTATATATATATATATATATATATATATATATATATATATATATATATATATATATATATATTATATATATATATTTATATATATATATATACCTTATATAATTGTATTTTTACTATCGAAAGATGGTTTTACTCAGCTTAGAGGAGACTGTTCGAACTGAAGGGGTTACGTATCGCCCTCATTAACATGATTCAGTACCTGAGGAGTGTACTGGTAGTTTGGATAGAATAGAAAAAAATATATAATCGCACTGAAAGGGCTGAGACAGCTACCTGTTGCACCGCTTCACTGATAGTTCAGTAAATGAAGGTGAACGTGTAGTAAATATATACACAAAACACTCAATATAAAAATAATTCCCTTGATTTTCTCAGAAGTAGGAAAGTGAACAGTTCACATAAAGGGAACGGGAACTATAATTCTGTTTTGTGTTGCTGAATAGACGCGGATGAATACTATATATACTCTCTTTACCCAAACTTGGAACAGATTTTTGTTCTTTTACATCTTATTTGTAGCTCAGTGGTAGAATAAGAAAATACTGCGGCCTTACATCCTTTCCATAACACCTCTTCATGATTTGCATCCGTTTTCAAGATGGAGAGATGGCAATTTTAGGGTAAACTGGAGTAAAGAGGGTATAGGTTCATAATAATCAGATGTTAAACGAACCCGGTACTAAATACGGGATACTTCTTAACAGGGGAACACTAGGATAATTGGTGAGCAGTATAAATCCATTTACCGAGTACGGATATCTCGTCCAGTCCCTATAGAAATGGAAACCGGTAATGGCTTCACGGGGCACCACTACCGAAGCCCAAAGGTATCACTGGCGGTGTGTAAAAGACTGGGAACCTCTGCTCACACATTTTCCTGTTTAACAAGGGACTGGTTTGTGGCCAAATGGTCAGCACTCCAAGCAGTGGTGCGAGGGGCCTGGAAACATCTGAAGTTATTATTTTGTTTGTTTTCATAGCTTTAATTATAAATTTTAATCGGATTACTCCTAACGCGATCTAACCCAACCGTGAAGACCAAATACTTTGATATTAACCTTACTTTCTCGGACTTCAATGTTGGCAAAGAGAAAAAATATGCAGCTTTTAATAATAATTACCGCATCTGCATGGATAGCCTGCTGGATCATTCGTAGATGCGGCTTAGCTATGTGCAGAGGTGGGACTCACAAACATGCTTACGATCGATTCCTTGACGTAACTAAGATTATTTGCAGGAAGAACTAGAAACAAGAGAAGATTCTACCATCACTTCTCCTAATTTTTCCTGCAGTAAACATGTACCCTATAGTAATATTCCTCCAGTTATTTTTTTTTTCTTTGAGTCAGGAGGCATGGAAGACTCAGCATTGCCCTTTCCGTTCTTACTGCAAAAACAAATCACAGTTACGACGTGAAACTGATTTTTTTTTAAGTCCTGACCCACAGCTGGATACATGACAACAACAACAATAACCACCACAACCACAACAACAACTGATCATCATCATCATCATCATCAACAACAACAAAAATAACAAACCATCAACAACAACAGCTGCAGCAACATCATCATCATCATCATCATCATCATCATCACCACCACCACCACTACTACCACCACCACCAACAACAACAACAAATTTCTACCACAGACGACAGTAATCTCATTTCATGTAGTGAGGCGTGTTGAAAAAAAAAAAAAAAAAAAAAAAAAAAAAAGCTAATTAATCTGATGCACAGGCCGATATACATAACCTGGGGATGTAAATTAAATACAGCAAATCAACAACACTCACACTGATATAGTCTGATGAAGCGATCTGTCATTAGGTCGACTGCATGAAAAAAAAATGGAAAACTACATTGCATCGCTACAAGAATAGTATCAGCTAAAAAATATATATAAAATGCAAAAATAATGCATAATAATACATAACAAAAATAAAATAAAAAATAATGAATAAAAATCAATAATAAAAATGAAATAGTAAAACTTATCATGGAAAACTAAATGTCATCAGTACAAGTAAAGTATTAGCCACAGCAAAAATAAAAAAAACGATGAAAATAATATATACAGCCCATTAAAGGGAAATTCTATTAACCCCTTCACTACGAGAGGTCTATGCAAAGTTAAATTTAATAATATAAATGTAATAATAATGATACCAAAAGAGACGTCATTGCATCAAAAGAAAGATATATTTCCTAGGTTGAATAGTCACCGGTGTAGCATAAATAAATAAAGATATAAATACAGTAAATAAATAAATTAACAAAATAATGTATAATATAAAGGAAATGGTTGTGCTGGAGAGGATTTGGCAGGTATTTGTTATAATTTCTAAGACTAAGTAAATATCAAAGTGGAGATAGCGACACACACACACACACACACACACACACACACACCGCTCGCTGGTGCAGTGGTAACGTTCTCGCTTGCCAACTGGTGGACGGGAGTTCGCGCCTCGCTCAGGTTGCGAAAAGTTTCACTGACGAAGTGGGTGGTTACTGTCCCCCTTGAGCAAGGGGACGCGTGTGTGCCTGTGTGAAGGTCACAGCCTTGCCCTTAGATCGGACTATATGAGCTCTCAGCTCCCTTCCGGGAGGGTAAAAGCTGACGATCACGACCATCAAGTGATCCTGACCGACCCGGTGAATTACACACACACACACACCATCCAATTCTTATTCCCATTTCTCACTGTAACATATGGTATAGGAAGAATCCATAGATAGGAACACGACAAAACAACAGCAGGAGAAACATAAAGCAGAAACACACACAAAAAGTACTGCACGAAATCTTGATCTTTTGGAATTCTTCGAGGGTGTATTCAAGAAGGAGAGGTAGACCTAGAATGAGGTGGAGGAACAATGGAGAGTCAGACAGAAACTTGAGCTGAAGAAGGAGATGGGAGACGAGGGAGACCAAGGAGGAGGTGGAGAGACAAGGTGGAGGATTTGGCTGAGGAGGATGTATAAGGTGGACTATGAACGAAGTGCAAGGAGGGAGTGGGTTGGAATATGGTGGAAGGTAGTGGGTGGGTAAAAGAGGTTGTTATGGAGTATGGGTAGGTATGTCTTACTGACTGACAAGTATACAGGTAGACTGACTGATTAATTAATAGATACAGACAAATAGCGAGGAAGCTAGACAGACAACTATATAGATAACCATGCAGGTAAATGAATGGTTAAACCAATACTGTAACTGCATAGAAGTGAAAGGTATGTATGTAGGTAGGTAGGTAGGTAGGTAGGCGGGTAGGTAGGCAGGGCAGGTAAGCAGGAAGGGGAGGAGGTATACGCAAGGTACACACACAAGACATGACACATTACATTAGCATAACAACTACACTGATCGACAGACAAATAAATACATACAGATTGCTAGACATCGTATTCAAGTATAAAATTATTATATTTCTATAACATGTGTCCAGAGCTAGGCAGGTAGACAGATACACTATACTTAGGCTAGACAGACACATAACAGCTACATAGATACACAGATAGATAAATACATAACAGCCTGACACCATGATGTTAAAAGTGTGCCATTAAAATTTTTTCATAATTTAGTGGAGGGGGTGAGTCTGGTGAGAGCTCTTGTGACTTTGGCAATTTTCGGTCGTTTATGATGTCATTTCAACCATCACTTCAGCCCCTTCAACACGAGGGCTCTCCTGTCTGGCAATATTTGCAGGATGATGATGATGATGATGATGATGATAAAGATAATAATAACAGTAATAATGAGAATAATAACAATAATAACAACAACAAACAGCATACTACCACTACTACTATTACTACCAGGCTACTACTACTACTACTACTACTACTACTACCACTAATAATAATAATAATAATAATGATATCCCACTGGAACAGGTTAACCACTTCACCTCGAGGACGTGATTTCTATTTCAGTCTAACTATACTCTTTTTTACTCTATCTTGGCCTAAAATTGCTCTCTTCCCATTTAGAATGCTGAGTTCTAAACGATTAAAACTAGAAAAAAAAAATGATGCTGTTCAAGAAGAAGTGCTATGGAAAGAAGCCAGAGTCGTGGTATGGCCTCACTCTGCCACTGAGTTACATGAAGTATTCTACAACAGAACGAAAATCCGGGCCAAGTCAAGGTGAAAAGAGTGTATCAACCATAGGACTTAATTCAACTATTCTGTTTAACTCTAGTATTGAAGGGATTAACTGTGACTATTTCTAACCACCTCCTCAATTTAAAAAATCTCCCCTGAATTTAAATATAATACAGTGTAGATACCGAGAACGAAAAGATAAGATCGTCGGAATGAAAGGGTTAATTTCTTCAATTCAGCGTTGAAACTATATATTAATTTTGCTAACTCCTTATTGTTTTATTTAGTGTAAGATCGACTTCTAGTAGTGACAGGGGTAATGAAGGCAAGGGCGTAACTAGGAAAATGAATGAGGAGGGGGGGGGGGCAAAAACTTTCCACTGGTAACTTTGCATCATTGGATGATTTACTGGCAAAACAAAAACTCAGGTAGAGACAGCTTCGATAATGTACAGCCTATATCAGCATTAATGTCCACGGCTGTACATCATGATAAGCAAAAATAAAAGTATATATATTTTGAGTTTTCAAACAGTGTAACTCTGTACCACAATGATTACCCAACATACCCACGTTACCGCTAGACCTTTTTTTTTTTTTTAACCTACTGACAAGCTCCTAAAGTTTTTTTTTTTTTCTTTTCAAATATATATAAGATGATCACTAATTGGAAATTGACCCGTCAAAGTAGTTCGACCAATAGGTGGTTTGGCCATGTGGAGAGGATAGAGGGTCAAAGACTGACGAAGAGCGTGTATGTGAGTGAGGTGGAGGGGGAAAGAGGGAGGGGGAGGCCGAGGATGAGATGGAGAGATGGGGTGGAGAGGTATATGAGAGAGGGGGGTGTGAGTTGGGAGCAGGGGAGTGAAATGGCGGGGGACAGGGCGACTTGGAGGCGATTTGTTTGTGGCCACCCCAAACGGGATTGAGGCGTCTGGCAATATATATATATATATATATATATATATATATATATATATATATATATATATATATATATATATATATATATATATATATATAATTTCGGTAATTATCTGTTATCGTATTATCGCCGTAGTGCCGAACAATGTTAAAAAGTTTATTGTGTCCTCCCTGTACTAATCTACGGATCAGAAATTTGGAGTGTAACAAAATGTCTATAACGTTAGGTCAGGAATGCCAAAAGAAGAATGGAGACGATAAACAGTAAATGCTAGGAATAACTTGGAGAGACAGGAGTGGCTCTTGGATAAGAGAGCAAAGTAGAGGATATCCACATTATTAAAAAAAAAAAAAAAATGGTCCTGGGCACGTCATGTATTTAGAAGACATGATAATAGATAAACTACTAAAGCAACAGAGTGGGAACCTAGAGATGGAGCTAGAAGAAGGGATAAGCAGAGAACCAGGTGGAGGGATGAGATCTGAAAGCCTGCAGGTGTGGGGTGGAACAAGCTAACATATGACCAGCTGGTGTGGACACGTTTAGGAGAGGCCTTGTTTTTGTCCTGCAGTGGACTAACTCTGGCTGATGATGATACCGGCGGCTGCATAATAATGTCACTGAAAAAATAGGCCTGTAGTAAAATATCTAATACAATTCTTCGAATTTAAAAAATCTTTTTAATTCCATAAAATGCATTTTCTTAGTAACTGAGGGAATAATAATCTCGGCTGGAATGGAAATGTAAAAATTCATGCTCTCAGATACGTTGTATTGCATAAAGAGCTTCTTAATTGGACATCTGAGAATAACAGAGAAAACTCGTTGGATTATTTGAATAATATGATTGGAAAATAATGCATTTCTGAGATTATTGTAAAAACAAAACAATTACTGTCTAAGCTAATTACCGTCCGAAAAAACACATTAAAATGACACTCTAAACCACTACTATTTATATATATATATATATATATATATATATATATATATATATATATATATATATATATATATATATACAGTATATATATATTTTTTTAATCATTTAGGAGAGATGATGAATCTAGGAGGAACTTGAGTGAGAAGTGGAGGGAATGCAAGAAACTGTTTTGGCAGCCTAAAAAGTGAGACAGGGTAATAATGAAAGTAACAGGGAATTGTGAGACAGGAATGGCAGGGTGTTGGTGGAGAAGGGTGAAAAAGTGAACAGATTGAGAGAACATTTCGAGGAATTGCTGAATGCACAGAGTGAGAGATATGCAAGTATCAGTGGCTGGGGAATGACTGGGAGAAGGAGAGAGGTAAGGAGGGATGGAGTAATTAGCAGGATGGAAGTAGTTGATGCAATGAAGATCAAGATGGAGATAACCCCAGGAACTGATGGAGAGTGTAGTGAGACACCGAAATACGGGGGAAAGTTAGTGGTGGATTGGATGTGGAAAATGTGCAGATTGGCTTGGGAGGAAGGTAGGATTCCAGAAGACTGGAAGTCTGGAATAACTGACTCCTTATACAAAGGTAAAGGGGAAAGAGGAGTATGTGGTATCATAAGGGTATAGGTCTCCTTAGGAAAGATATATGGCAGGATACTTATTAACAGAGTGAGGGAAACAAAAGAGGAATTGGTTGGAGAACAGGGTGCGTTTAGGAAGGGAAAAGGTTGTGTAGATCAGATAATTGTGTTGAGATGCATAGCTTGGACCCTGCAACTTCTGCAAGAAGGATACAAGTCTAGGGTGAGAGCTGTGGAAATGAGTTATCTGAGAGGAGCACGTGGAGTTACATGGAGAGAGAGACTGACAAATGAGGAAGTGAAAGAGCATTGTGGAGTTGATGTAAGTGTGAATGAAAAGGTTAAGAGGAATACTCTATGGTGGTTTGGCCATGTGGAGAGGATGGAGAATGAAAGACTGACCAGGAAGGTGTATGTGAGTGAGGTGGATGAGGATAGGGAGAGGGGCAGACCAAGGCTGAGATGGTGTGATGGAGTGAAGAGTGTATGAGGGGAGTGTGAGCTGGGAGGAGGGCAACCGGATGACGGGGGATGGGGTGACATGGAAGCGATTTGTTTGGGGCCACCTCTTACAAGATTGAAGCGTCAGGCAATAGACAGATAGAATTAGCCTACTCTATTTCAAATGACATGAAGATTAGACCATCATATACCTTAAATGTATCAATGAACAAAGTCATTTCAAAGGCCCCCCATAGACTGTTGACAGTCAAACATAACTAACAATCATGACTGACAAGAAAATATCTAAACCTATCTAATACACTGGTCCACTCTATTGTGCAAATGATAACACCCATACACGAAGTCCGAGAAATACCAAGTTTGAGCACCGATTTGGAAAAATTCTTTATTTAGAGCCAAAATCTGAGACCAAACAGTATAACTGACCGTATACGGTAAATGTGGATAAACCCGAGACATACAAAAGTAAATATATGTACCTCCTAGTCCTAAATTTGGTCTTGATCTCACGCAGCGCCGTCACAGCAAATAATAAACATCAACAATGAAGTGTAAACACTCGTGCCGAACATTCGAATAAGAATAAAATCATAAAAATGTCATGTAGGTCTCTTATATGGTAAATTAATAAGTACCAAATGTTTTATTATTTACTAATTAGTGAGATGATATATTATCCAGATATTAACAACCTATAAAACATTCAAAAAAAAAAAAAACTGGTCTTGAAAGAAAACCACTCAGATATAAGGGTAACTATACTGTTTAGGCAATGGTGGATTGGCATGCAAAAATTCTTGAATATTTAAGCAACATCAGTGATTAATTTATATTAATCGTATTTCATATATATATATATATATATATATATATATATATATACACACGTTTTTTTTATTGAGGGCTATGGCCCCCCTATCCCCTCTCCCTGGCTAAGCCCATGAATGAAGGCTATCTAACTCCTCCTGGACGAAAAGGCTGAACAAAGGTGAATAAAATGATCTGGTGATAGGTATGATAGAATGTAAAATGTCAACGTACTGAAAGGGTAATGGGTGTTAATAATTTTCAATAAAGGATGTTTCTCTCAACCTAAAAAAAATAAAATGACACCGGCAGACTAACAAGTGACATTTCCTTATTGATACGGTTACCCATTTTACCACAATTCTGTAATAGGCGTCATGAATAATTTTTGACGCTTAAATCAAAATTCCTAAATAATGTAAGGGCTAAAAAAAAAAAAAAAAAAAAAAAAAAGTTCCTGACGTCTGATAGCAGCTCTCAATGTTCATAAAGGATCCCAACCAAACTACAGGATGAACCAGTCTCCATAAAAACTCCACAACATCTAAGAATAATTATAAAACACTGCTCCGTTTTCTGTACTTTGTGGCTTTAATAGTCACTGATTTGATTGTGAAGTGTTTGTTTGCTGTATGACTGAACTCAAACGTATAAATATGCAACTTTAAACTCAAATTAAGCTTAGGAGAGTTTATAAATATGGCCCAAGGACCCCTGAAACGAAGTAAAGATATGGGGAAGGACGTGAGGCTGAATTCACTATACTGTAGTCGGGATATATTCACTTAATATTAAGATCCCAAACCTTTAAGCTCAGTTGGTGGTCAAATGTAGTCAGAGTGGAGGTTAACTCTGGCTAGTAACCAAGGACACTCACAGCTATCTCATAACTTGGGTTCATCAAATCTCAAGCTGTCAATGACCCAATTCCCTGTTAAAAAAAAAAAAAAAAAAAAAAAAAAAAACTACAGCATAAATAAAATTTACTGATTTTTTTTTTTTTTTTTTTTGAAGGAGGAAAGAGACAAACGGACTGAATAAAACACATAAGAATCCTCTCGTAAATAATTTTTGGTATTGAAGGAAGAACAAGAGACATGGAAAAGATTCTAAATAAATAATAAACTAAAAATAAAAATAATATAAAAATAAGTTGCGAAAGAAAAATTATCCGAAGTTTCTGACTCTAGACCTAAAATGTTATCGCTCTTTTTCGCTCCCTGGATTCTACAAGTATCCCCTTTGGATCTCTTAACCCAACCCGTTTTCTCTAATCCATGGCCAGGCTCACTCCACCGAAAATGGTTCCACACTGCCAGCAACACACACACACACACACACACACACACACAAAACTAAGGATCCTAAGGCGACACTTACACCTACTACACCTATCCACTGAACTGTTCCAACTCAGTACACGACTTAGCATTCTTTCCTCGTGTTACCGTGTGTGTGTGTGTGTGTGTGTGTGTGTGTAACCTGCTCCCTTTCCATTATACGGGGTGGTCCATAAATAGCGCTCCACTAGAACTCACCGAGTGGTATCGTGGTTCGGGACGGCTCAGACTGCTGGTGTGGGCGTGGCTGTGGCGGTGGGGTGTAGGAAATGAACAATTGATGCTGTACAGATATCGACACCGCTGACTGAGCCGTTCTATCAACATAAGAAAATTCGCCAGGGAGAGTGGAAGAGGAGGGTTATGTCCACTTCTGGTGACATTCAGACAAAAATCAGAGTTCCCCTCCACTATCACTGAACTATGTATCTATCTATCTATTCATGTCTATCTATCTATCTATTGCCAGACGCCTTAATCTTGCAAGGAGTGGCCACAAATAATTCGCATCCACGTCGCCTTGTCCCCTGCTATTTGGCTGCCCTTCCTCCAGCTCACATCCCCCTTTCTCGTACATCTCTCCACTTCATCTCTCCATCTCATCTTCTCCTCTCCCCCTCCACCTCACTCACATACACTCTCCTACTCAGTCTCTCATTCTCCATCCTCTCCACGAGGCCATCTCACAGTATTTCTCTTAACACATTCAGTCACATCCACATCAATAACACAACACTCCTTTATTTAAATACGATACAAACAAAAAACACCTAACATTGAAAAATTGGATGAAATTTGATTCTGAGCAGATTTTGCCCATATGATGAGGTACATTTAATATCTCTAAGCAAGTAATAATTCGCTAATGGTATAAATTACTTTACTAATCGACAGTAAGAAATAATATATGGTTATTAAAATACGTAACTGGGTACAGCATTTCAAAGGACAGACTTTTTTTTTTTTTTTGGTAAGGTAGGTATTTGTGTTCATCAAATCAATTCTCTCTCTCTCTCTCTCTCTCTCTCTCTCTCTCTCTCTCTCTCTCTCTCTCTCTCATGTTGAAGGTATCTCTTAATATCTGCTTATTCTTTCTCGTTTTAAATACTATCTATCTATCTATATACCTAGGCAGCTTCCCCCAAGGAAAGGGAGGTAGCCGAGACAGGACGACACACTCTCCATTTACTCATCCATTCAAACACATTCATTCACATCTTAGCCCCAAAGGGGAGAACGGACAGATCCTCACCGCACCACACCGCACAAGGGTCAACTGCGCAATGCAATCAGTGACATCCGCAGCAGGGCCCGACAGCAGAACTGGTTTACCCCTGCCACATCATAACAGACCCATCCCCTTACCCGCACCTGACCTGACTAGCTGATCAGACCAAATGCGGGAGAATATCCCCTCAGGGCTGCGTCATCACTTATTCATTCACAACTTCTCTCCATTTATTTCTGTCACGCACAGCCACTCTTCCTTGCTCAACAGACATCCCTCTCGCATCCAGCGCTCTCTTCACACTGTCCATCCATCCTAAATACACCACCAAATAATTTAGTTCTCTGTCTGTCTGTCTGTCATTATATTACTCATTTTACACCCTCGTAAAATCGAAGAACTCAGAGTCGAACTAATATCAACTCTGAGTGAGAAGTTTCAGGTGTTGCAAAAATGATCGTGTGTAATTTCAGCAAAACACTAAAAAAGTGATGATGAGGTATGATATTAGTTTTTGTCAGTCACTGCGAATTTTGACTGTGTGTGTGTGTGTGTGTGTGTGTGTGTGTGTGTGTGTGTGTGTGTGTGTGTGTGTGTGTGTGTGTGTGTGTGTGTGTGTGTGTGTGTGTGTGTGTGTGTGTGTGTGTGTGTGTCGCTGTAGGGGTTAAGGGAGTCCTCTGGTTTTGAAACGGTCAAGAAGAAGCAGGTGACTCATACTGTAATTACCCCCAAGACCACAAGACCTATGATAAGCAATTATAGGTCCCAAACCCTTGTCCATGGAGTACGGCGAGTGCATTGACCAGACAGAGATCAGACGCCTTTCTTGTAATTTCATAAGAAGTCACTGAACTTTGGAGTATTTCAGGATACGATAATTTTCACATTAAATCCTACCTTTCCAATCGATACTGTAATTACATAGATTTCAAACCCCATCAGACATAATGAAAGTGCGATGACCACGGCCAATGCAGACACCCTTCTTACAACACCATAAGGAGTCTATGAACTTTAGATTATTTCAAGATATAATTTTCTTCATCGATACATCCTGCCCCTCTTAGATCTTCGTCAAGCGTTTCCCCATAATCTACCCCACCTTCCACCAATTTTTCCTTGCACACCTGTAGGAAAATTCATAAACTTTCTTTGCATTAAGTAGTGTACAGGACTGCTTGTTTAAGCTTCTATTTTTCACCCATACATCCACAAAACATTTCACAAACCGACTATTGAGCATTTGAGAAAAAAGATATATGGACTTGACTAACCACTTCAGTAAAATGGTGTACTACTGTTTTAATCTGCACTATTTAAGTAAGCATTTGTTTAACTTCGAAGAGATTTTTGTACTGGAGGGGTTAGATACAGCCATCATTACCTCCTTTTGCACGACACTCCTTTCTTGAGTAAAATCGTCTGAAGGAGTATAAATGACTCCCTTTGCTCCGTAACGCAGTTTTTAGCTTATTCTCTCTTTATTCACACGATTTTATTCAGCTTAGGAGAGTCTTTTCGAATTCGAGGGGTTAATTACGTCCTTCATTAACCCTTTCACTGTAAAAGGTTCCTCCTGAGGTAAATAAAATAACGTAAAAGTAGCAAAAATGAAATACACAATACGTCATAGAAGTGAGAAGTTGTAGCTGCAATCCCAAGCTTATATGAATGTAAGCCCGGTGCACTGCAGGCTGAAGTTGGTCTATTCCTGCAGTTTACCATCCTCCTTTTGGGGATTATGGTGAGAGCTGAGGCAGGTTTGTATAACTAGGCACCTCCATCACCCAGTCATATCAGTGCCACCACGGGAAGGCTCCAGCTCCAACTAGGGGGGGTTAAACAAATATTACGTCACTCTTCATGGTATTAAGACTCTTTCTGAATCCAGGTGAATACAACACACCTGACCACCAAGCAATTAACTCACCTTCCTTCCCCGCACTTCCCAGAAAAGCTCATCCATTTTCCCTTTACCCTTCCGTACCCTTTAAAGCTTCCCCATCCCCCCCCCAAAAAAAAAAAGGAAAAAAAAGAAAAGAAAATGCGAGGGGAAAAAATCACAACAGACTCTCTCACTCCCACAAGGGCGAGGGTGGCATGAAAAAGGTGCGGATTTTCGACTTTAAGGCCGGGATAACGGGACTAGAAGCTGACGTCACTGAAAATTTGCGGATGTTTGTAAATTCCAGGATGAAGGAGGGATCCCAAGGCAACCTGACCGAGAGGGTGGAATTTCATCATAGGGAAAAAAATAGGGATGGGAGAGGGTGATAGGGAGAGGAGAGGAGGAGAGAATGGTGGGGAGAAGATGATGATGATGATGATGATGATGATGATGATGATGATGATGATGATGATGATGATGATGATGATGATGATGATGATGATGATGATGATGAGAGAGAGAGAGAGAGAGAGAGAGAGAGAGAGAGAGAGAGAGAGAGATCAAGAACAGAAATACCGAGGGAAGAAAAGAAAGACAGAGATAATAACCAAGGCAGGAAGTATCCGAAGTAATATGCATCAAGAAGGAGGCAGTAATGAATAATGGATAAGAGATAAAAGAATAAATAACAAACAAGAAGATAATGCAGATAGGGACACATGGAAAAACGAAAGTAAGAAAAAACAGAAAAAAAAATCTCTATGGCCCAAGTATTTCATAATATTTCTTGCTGGCGTCAGACGATTCTACGTAAGATTATGGAAGATTTATAGTACTGAAGGGGTTAATGAAGGCTGTAGCTAACCCGTCTAGTTCTAAAAGTCTCTCTCAAGCTGAATTAAATTGCCGGAGGTAGTAAGAATATTTAAAAAGAAAACTACATTCTAGGTTGAAGGGCTTAAAGGAAGACAAAGGTACTGGTGAAAGAAAAGGTTTTAAAGGAAAGAAGATGAAAGAAAAACACAGGTAACAGTAAAGAAGAAAAGACTTGGGGAAAATACCGTATGGAGGAGAAATTACACGTTAAGCCCTTCAAACCGAGGACGTGGATCTTAACCCTTGGTATCTCCAGACGATTTTACCATGACTGGGAGAGATTTTTCGTACTAGAGGGGTTAGATGTAGCCTTTCTTTACCCCTTAACTGGAAGACGATTCATCTAAGCTGACTGATATTAAATGGTTATAGCAAGAATAAGATTAACGTTATGGTAATGAAAAGAGAATAAACTAGAGAGACAACAATTGCGAATAAATACGTGACATTTCCGAAATTTACTTCCCATAAATTTGTTGTTGCTGTTGCTTAGTCCCGGTCTGTCTGGACGAGCAGACCCGTCGACCACAGGTAAGTAATTGCCTGTGTCGGGTCGTCCTAGAGGTACAATACAGTACATATACGTGTAGGGAACCGGAGCTCCCTTGTGGTATACAGGGCCTCGCCGGGGTAGGACGAAGGTCCTTTCCACAGCCAGGTACAGGGAAATATGGTGAGGTTTGGCTCACGGGTGGTTGCCGCAGCTGTTCCATCCAAGGTGCACAGCGCCACCACCTGTAGGCTTCTCATCATCATGTATTTGCTTGTATTTACAACTAACATGACTCACAAAACAAACAGGTTACAGGACATGTTGGAATCGTACTTGCCCAGTATGGTAACTGCGTTCGAAGCCTTGTAGATCACATGCCTTCACTGGAATAGTTGTTTTGGCATCTGGTGTTTCCGCGCCCGTCATCAACTAGTTATGAACCTGTCTTCTTACATTCTGGGGGGTTCTGAATTTATCTTAAAGGCCAAAATCGAAAATCTGAAAAAAGGTACTTCGACAATCCGGTACTAGACCCAGGAATGTACAAAGTAATTGGCCACTTGCGAGGTTTGGACCACAAGGAAGTTGAAAATATCGACGATGATAATGTTAGCGGAATTAGCACAAAACGCACCTAAACTAGAAAACCACTGTGTGAAAATAACACTGGCATAATATCACGTACTTGTTGAACAATGCTATGCTTCGACTTAGCTGTGAATAAGGAAAGTACAGTTTCGAAGACCGTTCACTTTTCAGTGTTTGAGAAAATGCATATTACTTTCCTTATTTACGTGTAAATTGAAGCATAACGTTGTTCACCAAGTACCTGCTATAAAGTCAAAGCTATTTTTACACGATATTTACCTATTTTAAGCGCGATTTACGCTGACATAAGGAAAATTATCAACGTCGATTTCTGTGTTTCCTTGTAGCCCGAAACCCACAAGTGGCCAATTATCAGGCAAATCGGTTCAGAATAAAGTCGTGAGGCCGTGGCAAGGAGCTCTGGTAAGAAATAAAACTAAGATGAAAGCGAGAAAAGGTAAAAATTTTCCTTTAGAGAAACATAAAAAGCAGAGGTATGGCAGAAAAAATAAAAAACTTTCCTTTCGAGAAACACAAAAAGCAGAGGCAGGGAATAAGGAAAGTAGGACAGAAGGAAAGTGACAGAGGAGAAACCAGGAAAACATAACACATAGCATTGATGAAGGTACGGTATATCAGGCAGGTTTATCGCCCTTTATATTACCTAGACAATGACCCCAATGATATGCACTTGGTATCTTCCCTTAATTATACCGCTGTCTTACGTTAATGGTGCTGGAGGGGGACGCCTTCACGTGGTGGAACCGATATAACCAGGTGACTACACTGCCTGGATTATACGTATGTCCCTCAGCAACTTCCCTATTCTCTCAAAGGAGGATGGTGGACTGCAGGAGAAGGAAACTTCAGCCCACAGTCCACTGAGTTCACATTCAGATGAACCTGGAGTAACAACAACACCAACGATGAAATCAACACAATTCCGTAGGTACTACTACTACTACTACTACTGCTGCACTATTACTTCTACTACATTTACAACAATAATAATGTTCTCAGTACACTTCAGCGGCAATCCACCACCAGCAAATGCACGTAAGTACAAACGCCAGGGTCAGTACTTTTATAGACTGGCACTTTCAATCAGTGAAGTTTTTTTTTTTTTCTTATACGAGTATATCCATGACGCCACTACCAAACGAATTTATTCAGCTTAGGGACGATTTCTGATAACGAAGGGGTAATGAGGGAACTATCTAACCTCTCCAGTACAGTTAGTCTCCCTTGTGCTGGATAAAATCGTCCGAAGGCAGCACGATTAAAATAATAAAGTTTTTCACTGAAGGGTTTATGAAGACTCACTTGCACCTGTTCCTTCCTAGTTTATTTCCCTACGTGGACGTTAATGTACTTCTCTGTTTATGCAGTTTATCTCCACATGAAAAAGATATACACAACATGCAAAGGGATAATGCGCAATATTCAGATTACATAGTTAAGGAATGTCGACTGGAGAGCTCCCTAAACATGAAATCGGCTCTAGATCTACACTTACACCACAGACCATACATTGAAGAGTTAAGGCCTAATAACCTCGTACTCTTATTAATATCCTCATCAGCAGTCAACTAGGCATCGCAGGTGGAAAGGCCAGGCAGTGCAGATCAAGACTCGTGTTGTCGTCGCTTGATTCCCTGGCACCTTTTCCTTAACGATTTACTTTAGGATATGGTAGGTGTATATAATTATGTACGTTATTCAGGAAGAGTATGGTGATATTAGAATGGCTTAAATAACACAAAAGAGGAGAACAGGGTGTAATAAGCAAAATAAATAGCTTAGGAAGAGGTGTCAGGAAGCTTTCTTAACCAACAAGAATATGGGCGCGTTATGACTACACTGTGGACACGAACCATGAACCATCCCTACTCTAATTATTAACACAGACTACACAATATTATAATCATCAAATATGCACTGTGTTCACACCCTCATGGTCACGTAAACTCTAGTATTCCAGTTAACTCTAAACAATTTTATTCATCTGAGGGAAAGTCATAGGATCGTAAGTGTTAGAACTGTCATTAAGTCTCTCGTGGTCGGGATAACTCTAGTAT
>NC_137020.1:23448870-23506370 GCF_032717465.1 Coenobita brevimanus | reverse complement strand
ATATGAGGAAGGCGAAAAATAAAAATACTGGAAGACGAATGAAATAGGAATATTACAGAAAAAGAAAGAAACTAGGGCGAAGAGGAAAGGGAAACTAGGAAAGAAAAGTGAGAGACAGAAAAGGAAAAGGAATGACGGAATAACTAGATGTAGAAGGAAGAGATGTATGGGGGAGACATGGAGGGAAGAGAGACAAGAAACAATGGAACAAGAAAAGAGGAAAACAATAATATACAAAATGGAGACAACTGAGAGGAAGAGGAAGGCAAACAAAGTGAAAAGAGGATGGAAGGGATGTGAAAAACAAAGATTGAATAGAAAGATTGATTAAACGGAATAATGGAAGAAGAGAATGAAAAAAAAGAATGAAAGACTTCAGAGGAATAGGAAAAAACAGAAGGAGGAAAAGACAAAAGAAGAAAAGAGTTAAGATGATGGATGATGAGGAATGAAAATGATGTATGATAACTGCAAATGTCTTTGGCTGCGTTTTAGAGGAAGAATAAAAAAGGAATGATAGCTAGAAAATAAGACAAAATATATAATAGGGGATAAAACATGTCAGAGGAACAGGCAAGGTATATAATTATATTGGATGTGGATAGGAAAGGCAGGATGAAAGATGAAGGAATAAATAACAAAGTAGGAAATGGGAGGGATTAACAAAGAAATATCAAGGGAAGGAGAGAAATACAGCAAATACTTGAACAACAACAAGGAAACAAGCAAAGACAAAAGGGAAGGCAATGGAGGGGCAAGGCGTGAGGAGAGGACGTTTTTAAGAGCCTCTTAAATGGGTGTGTAGGCTCGTGTACTAGCTGGCCACAACATCAACAACAACAACATGAAGCAGTAGACTCGTTTTACCTCGTCACCGCAGGACCACAGGCTAGATGGGGTGTTGGGTTCGCTGGGGGGGGGGGAGGTGGATGGATGGAAGGGGAGAGACAAAGAGGAGATAAACAGAAGATGGAGTGAGAATATATATATATGCAGTATACATACATAAATATTACATCAGTATCTACAGCTGTATCTATCTATCTATATACTCATATATAGATACAGATATCCATTATATATGTTTAAGTGTACTGCACATTTCATAGTTCTGTACAGAGAGAGAGAGAGAGAGAGAGAGAGAGAGGGTAGGGGAGGGATAAGCGAGTGGCTGGATAGAGAATGGGAGGAAGAGGGAAGATGAGGGGGAGAGAATGTCAAGGTATGCGAAATGGAAGATAGGATGGAAAGGAGTGGGAGTACGGCAGAATGGAATTATCTCGCTACATGAAAGAGTTGAACTTAAGATACGATATATTGTATAAAGATAAAAAAAAAAAATGGACGTATTATGTATATGATTAAAAAAAAAGTAAAATCGATAGTCAGACACAAGACCAGGAATCATCATTAGGGAAAAGTAGGACTGTCTAGGCATAAATCCAACATCATTCCATTTTCTCTAAGACTGTAGACCCACAAGGCTGAGCTAATCGGCACAAAAATTTACGGAAATCTTGATCAGTCACTCGTCCCTGAGAGGCATTATGAACAGTAGTCAAAATCGATGGGAATTAAATTATCTAATGTTGGTGACAGCTGCAGTATTCAATTACAACAAATGCTATGCGATATTACTCAGTTGAGAATGAGTCACCTGAGCCTAAGGGAGTTGTTTCTGACATTAAAAGCCCTCTCATGGTGTTAAAAATTCAAGCACTCTATTACAGCTCGTACTATGCAATTTTATTTAGCTGAGAGAGAGAGAGAGAGAGAGAGAGAGAGAGAGAGAGAGAGAGAGAGAGAGAGAGAGAGAAATAAAGCGTTAAGTAGCAAAAATAACAAAACACTGATGAGAGAGAGAGAGAGAGAGAGAGAGAGAGAGAAATAAAGCGTTTTGTAGTAAAAATAACAAAACACTGAAGAAAGAGAGAGAGAGAGAGAGAGAAATAAAGCGTTAAGTAGCAAAAATAATAAAACACTGAAGAAAGACAGTGAGAGAGAGAGAGAGAGAGAGAGAGAGAGAGAGAGAGAGAGAGAGAGAGAAATAAAGAGTTTATCAAAAATAACAAAACACTGAAGAGAGAGAGAGAGAGAGAGAGAGAGAGAGGGAGAGAGAGAGAGAGAAATAAAGCGTTAAGTAGCAAAAATAACCAAACACTGAAGCACAGAGATGAGGCCAACCCTACCAAGATGACACCCACTCTCCCTGCCTCTCTTTGATGTGGGTCCGACACACTGGGGGCGTCCGGTTACCCTCTCTCTCTTTTTTCTCTTTTTTTTCTCTCTTTTGTGTTATTTTTTCTCACTGCGGGACAGATATTGGGCTTCGGTGAGTTGTGTTTCCTTGGCTGCCTCTCAGGTTTAGGACATTTTAGGACATTAGGCACTCACTAGGACATCAGTTTCTCTGTCTCTCTCTCTCTCTCTCTCTTTTATTTTCGATACCAACATTATTAGAGAATTGATAATTGACCACTAGGTGAGAATGGAGAATTAGAGACTGACTAGGAGAGTATGTGAGTGAGGTGGAGGGGGAAGAAGGAGAGGGAGAACGTGGATGAGATGAAAGGATTGTGTGGAGAGGTATATGAGAGAGAGAGAGAGAGAGAGAGAGAGAGAGAGAGAGAGAGAGAGAGAGAGAGAGAGAGAGAGAGAGGTGTTAGTTGGAGAAAGGGCAACCTGATGGCGGAGGACAAGTGATATGGAGGCGACTCGTTTGAGGAAATAGGTAGATATAGTTAGGAACAGAAAGACAGACGGACGGACAGAAGACAGATAGATAGATGGATAGGCATATATATATATATATATATATATATATATATATATATATATATATATATATATATATATATATTGAGAGAGAGAGAGAGAGAGAGAGAGAGAGAGAGAGAGAGAGAGAGAGCATAAATTTACTTCGATGTTGTTTTCTTTGGTCTGTTCAGTAAGCTTAGATACAAATCAAAAAATCACATACCAGAAATAACTTAAAACTTCTTTGTTAATCTCTCTCTCTCTCTCACTTCATTTCCGTCAGACTTTCTATTTCAGTTTTTCATTCTTTCTCCTTTCTCCATCATCCCTGTCAACACCGCTTTCTAGATATGCTCTTTTTTTTTTTTTTTTTTTTTTTTCACTCCGCGTTGACAAGGATGAGACTTAGGAAAAAATACATTCTCAGTCTTTATATTCATCGTCTCGTCAGTAGTCATTAATCTAAACTTTTCCTTTTTCTTTGGTTGATGGATTTTCTCTTGATTATTTGTCTTTAATCGCTTTCGATCTATTGTGCCTTTTTCTTTTATTCTCTCTGTTACCTGTGGAGATTATTTACCTTTAGAGACACATCTGGAAAAGGTGAATTTATAGGATATTGTTTTTAACCCTTTCAATGTGAGGGGGTTTGTACATAAATCTGTTTGGAGGTGGCAAAACTACTACTACTATACCAACAACAACAACACTACTAACAGTACTAACGTAATGCCATGGCAGTGACAGAGATATGTCCTTCAATATTAAGACAATGTATTTTCTTCACGCCAACTCCAGACTATCACATTCATCTTTGTAGAGGCTTCCTATTCTTCAGAAACTAAACATAGGTCATTAACCCCTTCAGTACGAGGTCTTTACTAGCTTGGACTCGTCTTTAGCTAGCAACAATAAACTAATACGTCATCACAGGAAAGGGTTAATGTCAGGATATACAGCCAACAAAATAAAGTATCGCACACCCGGGAATCGATGGCTTACTGAGCGAGTTTTGCACCTGAATCTATTAACAAGTTGCTTTAAAAAAAAATACCACTGAATATGTGACGACTTATGCAATTTTGAGTCCTAATAGTTACCAAGGACAATACTGGCATTTATATTCACGGGGTGCCCCATATACCACAATGCTTGATCCATATCTCAGAATAATACATGAGGTAGGTTGGCCGATACATTTTCTGACGGATGTACGCCAGATATTGAACGAACTTAAAAATCTTTCCTATCTACGTATCCTAAAGAAAAGAATGCACTGTTTCCTTAGACTATTACCTCACAGGCAGGGACAATATGTTTTATATTTTTTTCCTATCTCGTAGCATGAAGGAAAAAAAAAATTGACTCCCAAGAATGTTACTTCACAATAAGCTTTAAAAATTTTCCTATCTCGCAACATGAAAAACGAACGACTACCTTCCTAGAATACTCGTGTGCAATCGGAGACAGATGTTCGTCTACCGTTCCTCTCCGTCTGCTTCACACTTTTCCGTATTCTCGCTGGTTGATGAGGCTCCCTGGCACGTCTTCCTTAGCGATTTATTTCTGGATATAGCCGGTTAATATCCTTTTGCACTTTATTTACGATGTGTATGGTGATATTAGAAGGAGATATCACAGAAGAGGATAGCAAGGTGTAATAAGCAAAATGATTCGCTTACGAGGAGGTGTTAGGGAGTTTCCTTACCCGACGAGATTATAAGCCTTAGGACAGGGCTGTTCTACTGGCAGTCCGCGGGCCAAATCCGGCCCTTGGGTCGTTTTTCATTGGCCTTTTGACAGATTCGGAAGAATGCAAATAAACAAATATAAAACAGAAAATTTTGTATTTTTTTAAAATTTATGTGCTTAGCAAAAAATGTAAAAGCAATTTATATACGAATTTTTCGTTTCGTTCTACTGTATATGTAAGTGTTTAGGGAGAGGGAAAAATGGACCTAAAATGGCCCATCTATCAATCTGAGCTTCATAATACGGCCCTTCTCTTAAAGTACCTGTATAGCCCTGCCTTAGGACATGTCCGTCACTTTCCTCCCTGACAGTCATATTAAAATATGAATCGTCTGCGGGCTAAGAAACAAGCCAAGCCTCTCTCTGCTTAAGAATGTTAACTAGCAAAGAAGAGTGAAAAGTAGACATGGTGGAATGTTAGGTTAAGGTTGCTCCCTAAAACCTTTACCTAAGTTATTTATTTTGTTTATATTGTTTACTGTCCTCTTCTGTGTTTTATATACAAATCCTTTCAATATCCCCGTACTCTGCATAAATACCGTACATAAGGATATTAATTACCCATATCCAAAAAATAAATTACTTAGAAAGATGTGTTACGGAGCTTCCTTACCCGACATGAATATGGACCCAGACTGTACATCCTTGTGCAAAATTTTGGTGACACCTCCCTTGCAGCTGTGGTGATGAAAAGTGTAATAGAAATCATGTATATGTGACAGCAATATAAAGACTACAACAAAAGACTATATGTGACAGAGAAATGAGTCCCAAACAAAAGACTGTGAATATGTGACAGCAAAATAAAGCCTATAACAAATCACTATGAAAATGTGAGCAAAATAAAGGCCACAGCAAGAGACTATAAATATGTGACAGCAAAATGAAACCCACAACAAAAGACTATAAATATGTGACAGAGAAATGAAACCCACAACAATGGACTGAATATGTGACAGCAAAATGAAACCCACAAAAACAGAATATGAGAAGGAAGGATACTCTCAGTGATGAATGAGGAAAATATTGTGGAAGGCACGACACACAACTCGTACGGGACTGTCGGGGAAGTTTTGCTTGTGGCTGTAGCGTTCCGAGAAGTGCCGTGGATGAAGCGTTGCGTGAGAACAGACTACGTTTTGCTGCGATACGCTCTGCTCCGTTCATTACCTAGAGTTTTCCTACTATAAAGCTGTCCCATATTATTTCCCCGTACAACAGGAAGGAAGTGAATTACAGTCATCAAATCTGTAGCCATTTTTACGACATTTATCATCTGGTATGCTCTTCTGTTTAATCTTCATTTACTTAATGTATTCTAATTTACTAATATATTCGTCAGGACTGTGTGGCTCATTTCATTAAGTAGTCTGCTGATCATTTCTCCTACTATTTTTTTCCTTTTCCATTGTTTCAAAGATGGGAGAGGAAGGGTAGCGCTGGGAGAAGACGAGAAGAGAAGAGAATGTGGAAAGAAGAGGAACCGAGGAATAGGGGTAAGAGGAGAGAAAGAGGGAGGAAGGGAGGAATGAGAAGTGTAGTAGTGAGAAAGGACATGAGACAAGAGGAGAAGACGAAAAGAGAAGGGAATGTGGAGAGAAAAGGAATGGAGGAACAGGGGTAAGAGGAGAGAAAGGATGAGGAAGGGAAGAATGAGATAAAGTGTAGTGGAGAGAAAGAACAGGAGACAAGAGGAAGAAAGGAGGAACAGAGATTTAGGAACAGAAGGGAGGGAGAAGAGCAGAGAGGAGAATGGGTCATGTAGATTGGAAAATGGAGAGATAGGATAAGGAAAGATAACAGAGGATGAAGGACTGTATGAAGAAAAGATATAGATAATAGAGACTGGAAGGAAAGGAGATAGACGAGAAACAAAAGGAAAGGAAGAGAATGGAAGAGGAAAGTCGAATGGAATGAAAAGAAAAGTAAAAGGGATGTAGAAAGGAGAGGGGATGAAGAATGGAGGAAAAGGAAGAGAAAGGGGAGGATGGGTGGAATGGAAAGGAGACAAGAATGTACAGAGGGAATAAGTGAAGACAAAGAATGAAGGAAATGAAGAAAGAAGAGGAGTACAGAATGAGGAAGAGAGAAATGGTTGGAGGAAACAAAGGAGAAAGGACAGGATAGAGGAAAAACAGGGACAGATGAAGAGAATGTAGAGAGAATAAGAATGAAAGGATAGGGATATGAGAGAATAACAGGTATGGATGAAGAAAATTAATAAAAATAAGTGGATGGACAGATAAGAAATAAGAAAGGGAAGGCAAGGAAGGAGGAAGGATGGAATGGACAAATGGCGACAACTGTGAAGATGGGAAGTAAGGAAGAGAAGAAAGGAGGCAGAGACAAAGAATGATAATGAGGGAAGAAAACAGTGACAATGAAGAAAAGAATAAGATGGAATGGTGTGGGAAAAGAAGAAATAAGGAACAAAGGCAGGAAGGATGGAAATGAGAAAGGAAGATAATGGGATGAAGCAGGGATGAGGGAGTGAATAAAAAGTGAGGGAGAGATAAGAGATTGCAGTGGAGAGAGAGAGAGAGAGAGAGAGAGAGAGAGAGAGA
Source organism: Coenobita brevimanus (assembly GCF_032717465.1). Classification (NCBI taxonomy): domain Eukaryota; kingdom Metazoa; phylum Arthropoda; class Malacostraca; order Decapoda; family Coenobitidae; genus Coenobita; species Coenobita brevimanus. The sequence goes on along the minus strand of NC_137020.1, from coordinate 23,499,297 downwards.
GAGAGAGAGAGAGAGAGAGAGAGAAACGAAGGCAAGAGGGCAGAAGTATGAAGATGCGTGCTTTTCCATTCCCCCCAGTTTTTTTCCGTATATATTAAAGAAACGTTTCACTTCCCCAATAAAGTAATACACGTTTCCACGACGTTCCAAAAATACAACGTTTCATGGCAATAAGAACTATATTCATAAAAGACCTGAGCCAGTTTCTAAGATACACCATTTCCCTTAGCAATTAAATATTATAACAAGAAGTCCTCAGAGAATGCATACCCCATGGCCCACGATTGAAGAGGGAAATATCTGACTTTGCCCTGTGACTTTGACCTTCGAGTAAATTTTCAAAATCAAATTACTTCACATTTGCTTGACCCTCAGCCTTTCCAGTAAGTATGGTCCAAACAGGATAGAAATTGAGACTCTCTGCCCTTTGACTTTGGCCTTTCATCCTCTCAAAACTGAAAAAAAAAAATAAAAATCTTTACCCTTGCTTAAGCCTCAACCCTTCCACCGTGCTTCATTCAAATTTCATCAACTGTTCGATATAGGGTTGAACTTTTGGCCTTCCCCGTTGACCTTTACCTTTGACGATCGTTCTCAAGATCAATGTACTCCATCCTTGCCTTACCTTCAACCCTTCCACTAAGTCTAGTCTTAAGCGGATCAAAACTACTTGATTGCTATAAAAATCTTGGGAGACCTTCAGTTATTTCAGAAAGCATGGTTAATACACACACACACACACACACACACACACACACACACACACACACACACACACACACACACGCACGCGCACACACACACACACACACACACACACACACACACACACACACACACACACACACACATACACACACACACCGGGCAAAACAATACACTCCTGTGGGTGTAGTGAGTCGCGTTATTTGGCGGTCTCTTGCACTATAATATATGTTATTCTTTGGCTATGAAGCGTCTGGTAGCTAGTTGAGTAAAGTGAAATGCATAAACAATCTAATAAAAACGTAAGCTTAGGTGGGTTTATAAATACTCCCCCTGGTTACATTAGGGCACGAGTACGGTGCGTGTCTACACCTTCCGGTAATCCTTTCACCCTGAGTACATCCTTAGTTTATTCTTGTTGCTGCCAAAGGACTTTATTAAAATTGGGAAGGACTCTGAATGGATTATTGAAAGCTATATAACCACTCCCTTTTCTGTCCAACTCTCTGATGCAAGAGTTAACTGTTACTCCCAGTCCTTCATGTATGCAACAGGTCAACTCTGGAACTGTCTTTCTCTGTCCGTAGCTCCTACTGCCTATGACTTCCAGCCTTTAAACGCACTGTGTCCACGCACCTCGAAATGAACAGATCTTGAGTTTGACTCTCTCACTCTCACTCTCTTTTCTCTCTCTCTCTCTCTCTTCTGAAGTAACAATTTACAGGCTTCTAGTCTTTGGTTCTTTATTTCTTGCACATAAAAACTCCAGTTTGATTGTTGAAGAAAATAATTATATATATATATATATATATATATATATATACAGTATTAGGTGTCCGACTCTGGGCATAGGCTTCACAGCCTGCTCTCAAGGCCCAGTAGTCCTCCTACATACCATACACCTCCACATGTCACCACTACGGCGCTAACACTCACCGTCCATACTGAATACATGCTAGGGCTGTCTCATACAGGACTGGAGTTCTGGTATTAGCGGAGGTATTTTTATGACATGTCGGCGGGTCTTCAGGTATATCAGTAAAGTCTACTTTATGAAATTCAAATCCTTAAGCTGTTCCCTGCCCCAGCGAGGATTTGAACCTGGGTCCATAAGGACTGCAGGGGACCTCTCTACCAATTCAGCCACCGGATATATATATATATATATATATATATAGAGAGAGAGAGAGAGAGAGAGAGAGAGAGAGAGAGAGAGAGAGAGAGAGAGAGAGAGAGAGGCTTGGTTACTAACTGGAGACAATCTTACATTCCTCATTAAATCTCATTCCTGATTTCTTTAATCCTTTCCCTGTGTTTGGGGCATTTGAGAATATTTTCAGGCTAACATTAGATTTTCTTTTTCGCCTAAAAGATGTGTTAACAGTCAACAGATATTAAAATATATATATATATATATATATATATATATATATATATATATATATATATATATATATATATATATATATATATATCGAGCAAACCTTATGCTGCAACTATAATTATTTTACAATAACTTGGAAGAAAACTGTCATCTCTCCATCTTGAATGCTGAGTTATGACACTAGATTGAAACTACAACACGATGCTATGGAAACGATGCAGAGCCGTAGCATTATATTTTTCTTCCTCTGAGGTACATGAAATAAGTTGCAAAAGGACGAAAATCTGGGCCAGGTTAGAGTGAAACGAGTATAATACGAATGCTGTTGTATTTATAAAGTATCCAAAATGTTTCATAGGGTAAGCAAGTCTGCATAATGGTTAACTTCTCTTATGAGTACAGACCTGCTGATTTTTAATATTTTCTGACCTAAATATTCGTCCTTTTGTAATGGCGAAGTATTTGTTAGCTATATGAATGAAGACAAACATATATACAAGCGATGTAATGCAGAAATTTCGGGCTTTGGAGAAATAATAATAATAATACAGCAATAATGAAAAATAAGGTCACTGACAATCTTATTAAGGCTGATACTAAACGATTTTGTCCAGTAGGGAGGAATCTCAACCTTGGAAAACGTTAAATGTTTTCTTCACATCCTAAAGCAACGTTTCACCTTCCGAGATAACACTGTACCTCTTCTTGAAACATGGTATACAGAGCGTTTTGTGTGGAGATATTGCCGCGACCTTTCAGTAAGACAAACTTGCTGACAAACGTTCGACTGATAATTTTACCTCCTCTTATTGACCTCGTATTCTTCTCTGTTCGACGTATGTTTTTGCCTCCTCTAGTTCATCTCTTATTCTTCTCTGTTCGACTGATATTACTTCCTCTAATTCACCTCTTAATCTTCTCTGTTCGACTGATACCTCACCTCCTTTTCTTCTAACTCTCCCTTTGACTGATATTTCACCCCTTCTACTTATCGTTTCTTCTATCAAATTTTCACCTCCTCTGTTTCTCACCTTCATTTTAATTAATATTTCACCTCCTTTGCTTCTCAGTTTTTCTTCTATTTACATTTCACTTAATTTAGTTCTCACTTTTCCTTCTGCTAAAATTTCATCTCCTGTTTCTCACTTTCTGTTTACAAATATTTCACTTTCTCTTCTCACTTCCTGCTCGTCCAGTATCTAACCTCCTGCTTCTTCTTTCTGTTCGACTAATATTTCACCTCCTCTGCTTTTCACTTTCTTCTCGACTAACATTTCACCTTCAGTTCTCATTTTTTCTTCTGCTAATATTTCCCCTCCTCTACTACTCATTTTCTGTTCGACTAATATTTAACCTCCTCCTCGTCTCACTTTGTTTTTTCGATTAAGATTTCACCTCCTCATCTCACTTTTTCTTGTTCTATTTCACTCCTTTCTGGTCAACTGCTTCACCTCCTCTGTTTCTTTTCTTTTCGCCTAATATATCGCCTCTTCTATTTCTTACTTTTTCTCCCACTAAAATTTCATCTCCTCTGTTTTTCGGTTCCAGTTCGACTAATATTTAACCTCCTCCTCTTCTCAACTCCTGCTCGTCTAATATTTCACCTCTGCTACTTCTCACTTTCTCTGCTAGTCGCTCAGCTTTGAAACTCTTGTACAGTTGTCACTTCTATGGCTGCTATCCCGCCTCCCGGATGAATTGCATATTTCTCTGCTCATACATGACACTTTTCGTAACATACATTAGAGAGGAACGTGACAGGTATGACGTTAATGTGAAGCAGACGGAATGGAACAGTATACGTACTTCTGTCTCTGATTGTACAAAATGACCATCTTCCCAATTCCGTATGAAGAAAATTAATAACTGGTGAAATACAACGAAAACCCAGTCTCTACTAGTGCGTGTTTCAGATGGTTTGGTTTTTCCGCTATGTATTCGTCAGACGTTGAGATGATACTTATTTCTCTCTCTGTACACGTTCTAGTCAATGGTCATGGTCTACTCTACACGTTTCGGTATTCAGTATTTTCCTTCTACAAAACGATTCATAGTCCTCCCCCCATAAAATAGGAAAAAACTGTTTAAGTAGCTAATCTTTCTACTTTTTCTCATACAACAGGAAAAGGATAACTATATAATTATCCTTTTCCTTCACACAATAGGAAAAAAATGAATATGGGTAATTATTTTTTTTTTTGTCACTTACTTTATAGTATTCTTTGTTAAATTCGTGGTTTTCATATACCTGTATGTGTTGTTCAGTATTAAAGTATGTGAAATGTACTGATTATATATATATATATATATATATATATATATATATATATATATATATATATATATATATATATATATATATATATATATATATATATCTTCCATTTGTTTTCCGCCACTTATTTTTGTTTATCTATTTATTTTTATTATTACATAAGAGGGTAGGTGGGGGCGCTCACCATTCACTCACTCGATGAACTGCTACCTTCAGGCGTCTTTGCCTTGCGTGACAAGTCAGATTATTTCCTGTAGCCCAAATAACCACTTACTAAGTTCAGTGGCAACCACAGAGCCAATAAATGGACGCCTGGTGGTTTAGTGGATTAATGTGCTTAAACCGGAGGTTACCAGTAAAGGTCTGCATGCGAGGGATGGTTGGGGTTTATCACACATATGCCATTCAGAGGTTAACAACTGGTCACTTCCGTCTTAAATGTACAGACCAGTTGTTTTCAGGGCCATTAATATGGGAAGGGGAGACCCACCAGCTAGTTCAATTACAAAGTTGTTCAACTAAAATTGTTAACCATTGACTATGTCTCCACCGCTCGCGGTTTTTAGTGCGTTAAACTACTGTGTGGCGCTAACTGTATCATTGTGTCATCTTAGCTGTAGTGTGGATCTCATGTCACACTGATGCGTATGGAGTATTGAAATTTATTCCTGATATGAGACACGGCAAGATATTCTGAGAACCGAAAGGGTACAAACGCTACAGAAGGCTAAGTAACACTAGCTTAGATTCAGGAGACTAGCCCTGGGACCCTATGCTGGTGAAAAGGCAATAAATGACTGGATGATGGATGGATGGAGACGAGGTGAGTAATGGATGATGGTTAGGACGTTTCATCCCTGACTTAATTGTTTATTTTTTCACTCATTCCTTACTGACTTACGGAGATGCGGTCACTGCAAAGGTATATGAAAATAAAAAGCAGAAGGACGACGTGAATAGAAGGGCAAACTGAGGAAAAAAAAAAAGAAAGGCAGGTAAAGGAAGAGAGAGAGAGAGAGAGAGAGAGAGAGAGAGAGAGAGAGAGAGAGAGAGAGAGAGAGAGAGAGAGAGAGAGAGAAGATAGCCCATTAGTTATTCTCTAAGTTTAATCTCTACTTTATCAATAACCACAAAATCACTTCCAAACCTTAGTCATTAAGGGGCTGGGCAAAGGGGCGCCACATACGACTTTACTAAGAAGGGATGAATGAGGGACGGACAGGAAAACAATAAAGACAGGATGTAAGGAATAACAGGAAAGAGGCAATGACTAGAAGCTGAGAGACGGAGAGGAAAAAGAAGGAAGGGAAGGGAATGAAAACAGAGGGATAGGAGGAAAAAAACAGAAGAAAAAAATAGCAGGGACAGAGACAGAATGAGGTGGTGGTGATGATGATGGTGGTGGTGGTGGTGGTGATGATGATGATAGTGAAGGAAAGAGGACAAGAGCAGGGAGAACAATGGGAGGGAATGGGAGGAGTCGTGGGTACACTTCACTGTGAATGGGTATATGGGGAGGGGTGAGAGAAGGGAGGAGGAGGAGGGAAGAGGAGGGGAGGGGAGGCGAGGAGAGGAGAGGAGAGGAGAGAAGTGGTGAGGAGGATGAGGATGAAGAGGATGAGGATGTGAATGGGGATGTGGATGAGGATGAGGATGTGGATGAGGATGTGGATGAGGGTGAGGATAAGAATGAGGATGAGGAGGACGAGGTGGAGGAGGAACAGTGATAGCAAAAGGTGATGAAAACTGGAGGTTCGAGGGAGAGGAAGATAAGAAGGATAAGACGGATGAGAAGAAAAGAGAAGAGTACAAAGAAGAAGGGTGTTAAATACGTAGAGCAAAAAAGGCAGAGGCAAGAGAAGGGTAAGGACGGAAAGGAAGGAAAGGGAAGGGAGGGACGGGAAAGGAAGGGAAGGGAAAGGAAGAGAAGAGAAGGAGGATATGGTAAGGGAAGGGAAGAGAAGAGAAGAGAAGGAGGGTATGGTAAGAAAAGAGACGTGAAGAGAAGAAGATATGGTAGGAAACGACTGAAAAGGGAAGGAAAAGAGACAAGAAATGAGGAAATGAGAAATAAAGGCAAATGAATCGAAAAAAAAAAGAAAACAGAAGAGGAAATAATGAACATGGTAAGGCAGAGGAAGGAAAAAAATAAGAAAGAATACGAGAGGAACAGAATGAAATAAATAAAAATAAATTAGAGCAGAGCTGGAAGAAGAAAAGGAGATGGAGAAGAAAGAAAACGGAGAAGGGGCAGAAAATATAGGTAACAACTGAAAAAAGACGATAAATACAATAAACTGAAAGGCTGGGAGAAAGGAGAAAGGGAAAGAGGAGTAAACGAAGGTAATGAGAAGGAAGCAGAGAGAGAGAGAGAGAGAGAGAGAGAGACTGAAGAAAACGGATGAAAGAGAGATAAAATGATGAAGGAGGAAGGACAGAGAAAAGGAGAAAGAGGAGAGGAGGGAAGGAGTGGGAGGGATGGGTCCACGAGGGAATGTTTACATCTGGTCATGACGTCATCCACACACACACACACACACACACACACGAGTGACGGTCATGCTGTGAGAAGGGTGGACTGCCGATCGTAAAATGGCAATATCGATCCAGCTCAGTCAGGGAACAGCTATTTATAGGAGTGACTATAGTATCCTCACCTTAACTTGGCCCAGATTTTCGTCCTTTTGCAGCTTATTTCACGTAGCTCAATGGCTGAAAAAGACAATAGCACATCCTTTTCATAATGGCACTTCTTCGTGACTAGTATCATATTCTAGTGTCAGCCTTGAACTTTTTTTACCCCCCTATGTACCTGTTCCCCCACTGACAGATTTTCTCCCACTGGTATGGCCTTCCCTTGGGCCTGTCTCCCCCCTTGGGTTTATATCATCCTATTTCCCTATTCTTCACGTGGACGTATTTTCGCTCATAAGGATACATTTTATATACCTTTTTAATGGGCTACTTCTTCCCATGGACCTATTCTCCTCATTGACTTTTTTCCTCATGAAGCTACTCTCCACCAACGCCATATTTTTCCTATGAACCTATTATCTCATAGGGAAGCACCAAACCCACAAATATCTTTTTTTCGTATGGACCTATTCCCTCCCTGGAACTATCTTAACCCACTGGACCTATGTTTCCACTTGGCCCCATTAACTTCCCCAGGGTCATTCCCCATGTGCCCATTTTCTCACATAGACCTACTCTTACCATTGACCTTTAATCATCGTCATCATCATCATCGTCATCATCACAATCACCATCATCATCATCCTAACCCTAATTCACTCACACGCCACCCATCATCACCAACACCACCACCACTATCCTAGCCCTAATTTCCAACCTGCATTCATAATCATCATCATTATCATCATCATCAATCTAACCCTAATTAACACTCATCACCACCACCACCACCATCATCATTCTGTCCCTAATTTCCAGCTTGCATTCATCATCATCATCAACATCATCGTTCTCCTAACCCTAATTTCTACCCTGCACTCATCACCACCACCATCGTCATCATCATCTTAACCATTTCAAAACTGCATCCATCACCATCATCATACATTACTATGATGAATGAAAATGGTTAAACAGATTAAAGTTTTGATGGTCTGTTCATCATACCTGACCTGAAGCCTTTAACAATTACCTTATCCTCAAAATGCACTCATTTTTAATTTCTAGCATCATTTAGTATAAATTTAGCATCCTTCTAAAGATTTCCCACAGAAACAGTTTACTTGAGACAATCACCTATTTTCTCAATCATAACAAATATAATTTCACTGATACCTGGTTTAATTTTCATAAATATGCCTAAATGTATTTCTAAAATCTATTGATAGGTGTACTGTGTACATCTTTCTAATAAGACTGTACAGCCCTTAGCAAGGAATTGGTTTGCAATACTGGGTTTTCTAGCTCCACTGAAATGGAAACTTATCTAACCTTGGTTACTTACAAACAGTATACCACATGATTTATAATGTATATTCACTAGTATATTCTAAGGGTACACACAAGTCAAATAAAAAAATAAAAATACTTACTTGCCATAAAAGAACGGTGTGCAGAGAATATTCTCCCTCTTTCTGCTGTTAGCCATGGTGTTTGTGTTGGCTTGGAGTTTCTGGGTCACTGAATCTGGAATAAATAAGGCAGATGTAAACACATTATTGTTATTATAAACAGTTGTTTGTTCTTAAGACCATCAGCAAAAAGATACATAAGCATCTATGATCGCACCCACAATATCTGGTTTACAAGGCTAGGGCAAAAATTTGTTTTATTTTTCATCTCCCCTACTTCTCACGCTCCTTTGCTGGCCAATATTCCCATGGTGAAAGACAGAAAATAAACTAATAAGTACATCACCGGACTGAAGATTTTTAACATCACATGTCATATTTTCGTCACACCTTCACATCCACGACCTGCATGCTTCTCTGGTCGTAGATGATTCTCTTTATTACGATGCGTTTGGGAAAAAAACGATATACATGACCTAAGTGTAATGTGGACTCTTTCCTACAGTACTCTTTCCGCCCAGTACTCCTTTCCCCCGTACTCTTTCGTATGTTAATCCCATAATGATTTGTTGCATGCGAAGTTGAATTCTCTCTCTCTCTCTCTCTCTCTCTCTCTTATATTGCATGAACACCGACATATGTGCACTGCAGTATTTTATGTTTTGTGCATTTAGTATTTCTTCCTTGAGGGACAGCGTTTGCGAGTCATCTTACAACTAGCACTAGAGTATGAATTAATTTTATCTTGAAGACTTATAAACTACTTTTTAAAATTTTCATTCCTGTACGGAAGTTACCTTATTCACTCTAAATTTATCTTCTCGTACTCGAATTAGTCCAGTCAGCATGGTTTGCCAAGAGAAAATTTGGGACTGAAGGATTTTTTTTAGTAATATTAATAGGATATGTATTTAATTTCGTCATAGGAATTTATTGCTTCGAGAATAATTTTTAGGTTTTGGTTAGACTTGGCTAGATTACACTATATCGAGAATATTACCCCACTGGCCCGTTCCAGGTGTGAGTAATTATCTTAAATCCTGTAATCTGTGGAACTCCGTCTCAGCGCCTATGTAATTATTCCACTTAATGCTTGGAAAATTGGACAGGGTAAAGAAAAAAAATATATATATAGCACACTGGAGTAAGATGGATGTGAAAATAAGTGAGTTTTGTAGGACATGAAAATATTAAGTTAGTGCCTAAAAAAAAAAAAAAAAAAAATACCCAGAATGTGACTTTTTGTGCGATTTTGAGTCCTACTAAATACGAAGGATAATATTTGCACTTATAATCACAGGGTGCTTCATCCTTCGTCCATAATTTAGAATGATACGTGCGGTAAGGTGTGTGATACTTTTTTTTTGATGAGTGTATATATGTGTCATTAGCAAAAGGTTGATTTCGGCAACGATTAATTACTTTATAATTGAGCATAGTTGAAATTACCTTAGAGATTACCTTAAAGTTCACGTAGATATATTCCTTGTAATTGACCTTTTGGACTGGATATTAAGCGAGTGAAATTCTTATATTGGACTAATTATGAAATCTTTTTCTTCTTGTCCTTCTTCTTCCTTCCCCGCCATATCCTCCTCCTTCCCTTCTTCTCCTTCTCCTTCTTCTTCTTCCTCTTCTTTTTGTTCTTCTTCATCTTCTTCACATTCTTTCTCTTCTTCATCCTCCTCCTCTTCTTTTTCTCCCTCCTCCTTCTCCTCCTCCAATTCTTCCTCTTCTTCACGGCATATTAAACAAAAAAATGCAGTAGAGTTGCTAATAATTTTCCAGTATTTTCACCTCTGCATTTTTGTGTGTCATATGATCCGTGAGAGAGGGAAGTAGAGGAAGCGAGGAACAGGTTGGGGCCTCCTCCACAGTTACATAAGCCACTTGGTCTGCCCTCTCTCCTTACACTAGTCAAGGTGAGGGTTGACTCTCTCTCTCTCTCTCTCTCTCTCTCTCTCTCTCTCTCTCTCTCTCTCTCTCTCTCTCTCTTCGATACTCGATGGTTTCTAAAACAATAATAGTGGTAGTAGTAGTAGTAGTAGTAGTAGTAGTAGTAGTAGTAGTAGTAGTAGTAGTAGCAGTAGTCATAGTAGTAGTAGTCATATAATAATAATAATAATAATAATAATAATAATAATAATAATAATAATAACAATCCACTCACCTCTGAGGGATTCGAATTGGCCACTTGTGAATTTTGGACTCGTATTCTCAGCCCCCTACCACCTCTTCCTTACCGATTTATTTTTTGACAGGGCTGGCTAATATAGTTTTGTACATTTTTTCTTGATAGTATGGTGATATCACAATGACTTTTGTAACACAGAAGAGGGAGGCAAGGTGTAATAAGCCAAATAGATCGCTTAGGAAGAGGTGCTAGGGAGCTTCCGTAACCGATGGGAATACGGGTCACGGACTACGAGGAAACTGAAAATATCGACAGTGATAATGTTTTTTCTAGGGGAGTGAAAGATAAAAATAGTAGATTACTAAAGGAGAAGGGAGAAAAAGTGAGCAGATGGAGAGAACACTTTAAGGAATTGTTGAACATACAGGATGGAAGTAATGCGAGTGTAAGTGGCTGAGGAATGGCTGGGAGAAGGAGGGAGGTGAGAAGACAGGAAGAAATCAGCAGGACAGAAGTTGTGGAAGCAATGAAGAAAGTCAAATTGGGGAAAGCCCCAGGAATTGATGGAGTGTGTGGTGAAATGCTGAAGCATGGGGGAGAGATAGTAGTAGAATAGATGTGGAAGATGTGCAAATTGGCCTGGGAGGAAGGTAGAGTCCCGGAGGATTGGAAGTCAGGTATAATTATTCCCTTAAACAAAGGAAAAGGGGAAAAAGAAGTGTGTGGTAATCATAGGGGCATTTGTCTTCTTAGTGTAATAGGAAAAGTGTATGGTTGGATACTTATTGACAGAGTTAGGGAAAGAACAGAGGAATTAGTTGAAGAAGAACAGGAAGGCTTTAGGAAGGGAAGAGGTTGTGTAGATCAGATATTCATTCTTAGATCTTTAGTGGAAAAGTTTCTAGAGAAGGGAAAGAAGTTGTATGCGGCTTTCATGGCTTTGGAGAAAGCATATGACGGTGGATAGACAAGGATTGTGGAAAGTATTAAGAATATATGGAGTAGATGGGAAGTTGAATGCTGTGAAGAGTACGTACGATGGTGCGAAGGCTGCAGTGCGTGTGGATGGTGAACTGAGTGAATTTTTCTCTTTGAAGGTTGGGTTGAAATAGGGATGAGTCATGTCTCCATGATTGTTCAATCTGTACATGGATGAGGTAATAAAAGAGGTACAAGGTAGGGCAGTGGATGTTGGAGTGGCCCTGGTGAGAGAGGATAGTGTTTGGAAACTACCAGTACTGTTGTTTGCAGATGATACTGTGTTGTTAAGTGAAGACGAAGGGAAGCAGCAAGGCTTGGTGGATGAGTTTGGGAGAGTGTGTAAGAAACGGAATCTAAAGGTGAATGTAGGGATGAGTAAAGTGAGGGTCTTTGAGAGAGGTGAAGTCAGTGAATGTACAGTGAGGTTGGATGGTGAGGAAATGAAAAATGTGAGTATGTTTAAGTACTTGGGTAGTGTGATGGGTAAGGATGGAAGTTAAGAGGGTGAAGTGCTTGAAAGGGTACAGCAGGGAAGAAAGGTTGCTGGTTCCTCGAAAGCAGTGATAAGAAACAGGGAAGTGAGCATGGAAGTGAAAAAGTTACTACATGACAGTATTGTGATACCATCTCTAACGTATGGAAGTGAAGCTTGGACGTTGTTGGAAGGACACAAGTCAAGAGTGAGAGCATTGGGAATGAGTTATTTAAGAGGAGCCTGTGGAGTCACATGGAGAGACAGGCTGACAAATGACGATATAAAGGAGCGTTGTGGTGTGGATGTGGATGTGATACGAAGCGTTAGGAGGAACACACTGAGGTGGTTTGGCCATGTGGAGAGGATGGAGGGTGAGAGACTGACGAGGAGAGTGTTGTGAGTGAGGTGGAGGGGGGAGAGGGAGGGGGAGGCCGAGGATGAGATGGAGGGATGGAGTGGAGAGGTATATGAGAGAGGGGGGTGTGAGTTGGGAGCAGGGCAATGAAATGGCGGGGGAAAGGGCGACGTGGAGGCGATTTGTTTGTGGCCACCCCATATGGGATTGTGGCGTCTGGCAACAGATAGATAGATAGCATGAATCGCGTGTGAAAATAGCTTAAGACACGATTTACTGAACAATGTTATGCTTCAAATTTACCGCCAACAGGGAAAAGTACAGAATCGATGACCGTCCATCTTTTCCGTGTTTGAGAAAAGGGATTGTTTTCCTTATTTACGGCAATATCAAATCATAAATTGGTTCAGCAAGTACTTAACATTATGGAGGGATGGAGTGGCGAGGTATATGAGAGCAGGGCGTGTGAGCTGGGGGGAGGGCAGCGTAAAGGATGGGGACAAGGCGGCAGGGAGGTGATTTGTTTGTGGCCATTCCTTACGGGGTTAAGGCGTCTGGCTATAGAACAGAAGAGAATAGCATATCTTCATACAATATTAATTTATTGCTGACACTACGAAAATTTTTAATAATATTATAGCTTCCCAGTAGTTAAAATTCGCTTGTGGAAAAATAACGTGCGTACGGCAAAGGCGTGACTATGATCTGTTTATTCTAACTTGGCCCAAAATCGCAGCATCTGTCACTTGAATGCAAAATAAAAGTAGAATACGGTAAGTAATAAAGAAGCACTGTGGAAAGGATGTTAACTGTAGTATCGTCTTTCTCTGCCATTGAGCTACGAGAAATAAGCTGAAAAAAGACAAAAATCTGGGCCAAGTTAAGGTGAAGAGAGTATAACTGGTATTTTCTAACATGAGATCAAAAGTGTCGTGTCCTGACGCGATGTATCTATCATCTATCTATCTATAGCCAGACGCATTAAACTCGTGAGGGGTGGCCACAAACAAATTGCCTCCATGTCGCCCTGTCCCTTGCCATTTCGCTGCCCTCCCCCAGATTATACACTCCCCCTCTCTCTTATACCTTTCTACTCCATCCCTCATCTCATCCTCTGTCTTCCCCTCCCTCTACACCCCTCCATCTCACTCCCATGCACTCTGCTAGTTAGTCTCTCACTCTCCATACCTTAAGCGAAGAACATTAATTACAAACAAGTTCATCATTTACTGAACATTACCATACGTCGCAATTTCTGCTTTACTCTGCATTCATCCGACTAGGCAGACGCTAATTAATCCGTTCCCTTAGGTCCAGCAGCGCGCAAGTTCGATTCCCGGCTGGGACAGGGAACAGTATGAGGAGCTGGACATTGTTAAAACAGATTTCACTATTCTGCCATTAAACCCAACGACACTCCCGCTAATACCAATACACCAGTCCTGTATGACACAGCCTTAGCATGTATTCAATATGGATTGTGGTTCTTAGCGCCGAAGTGGTGATATGTGGAGGTGTATAGTATGTAAGAGGACTGTGCTGGGCCTCAGGAAACGGACTAGAGCAAAAATAGATTGACATAAGCGGTACTGGACTGGAGGGAGGGAGTTGCCTAGCTGAAGACAAGAGTGTAATGCCTTGGGAAGTAGCGAGGGAAATTAACTAAGTAAAAGATCGCATTTTCATCAGCACATATGGCTCCTAGTTGTTTTTATTTATTTATTGATGTGTTAATGCTTTTATTTATACATTTATTTACTTGTGTATTTAAATATTTACTCACCTATTTATATCAACCCCGTGTCCGGAGTCAGGTGCATAGAAAACAGAAGATAGGTGGAAATGGGAGAAAGGAAAACGAGGCAGCGAATAACACCACCACACGAGAGAAAATCATAAAAACATAAAAAAATGCCTGGTTCCTATTTGTGTAAACCTTTACTTTTTTCAACGACTGGCCATGAAATAAAATCACTTCGTTTCTGTCCTCAAAAAAATGAAATCCACGAAAAGGAAAACCGGTTATTTTATTAGTGAAAAGTTTAAAACAAAGTACGCAGATTTACCCAAACTGTGTGGTCTGGAGGAGGCTGTGCTCGAAAAAACTGAATTGAGAGAGAGAGAGAGAGAGGGGGGGGGGTGCGTTCGTGCACTTGCGCGCTCGTGATAAAGTTTTTACAGTTGGTTAGTCACTGTTATATTTATAAAATGTTATAAACAAGGTCAGGTTACGTACACGCAAAACATATTACAACCCTAAATGTGTAAAACTCGATAACAATGTCGTAAAAGACAGCCAGATCAAAGCAACAGAAGAGTACTAAGAGGCTACCTCCTCACCTTTCATTCTGTCCGGAAACTGACTAGACTGAAGGACAAAGTTTAAAAAATTTTCGCTATTAATTTCCATTTCTGAGGTTCCTTTATGCCAGGTACAGTAAAGGGAAAGGTAAAGAGAGAGAATATGTAGCGCTTTTCCTCGGTGCTCAGCTCTGTAACTTGGGTCATTGAATTTCTAGCGGGTTATTCGCCTACTGTAAACTGAACGAATACACTGCGGACATAATCCTTGCTCTGATATCGTAAAGCATTTTCTCATTCTTACTACCTCCGGGCAATTTCATCCAGGTAAAGATCTTTCGAACTAGAGGAGTAAGATATAGCCTTCATTATCCACCTCACTAAAAAACAGTTCTGCACTAATCGGAAAAGCATAATCTGGTAGACTAGCTGCAAAAACAAGTTACAAATATACGTCATTAGACTGGAGAGGTTAATATGACTCTTTGTATTTGCACAGAGAAAGGTGTTATTTTGGAAGGAATCCCTGTTGTAACTGGGATTTCTTCATTTTATAAGGATAAGATACATATGAAGATTTTGTATTCGTCTTTCCTTGCCTTTCCAGCAAAAGCAAATAATACTTCATATTTTTCTTCTCGCAATAAATATTTGTATACGAAAAAGGGACGCAGGAGCCTTTTAAATTATTCTTGTCCTTGCTGCAAAGACAAGAGTTATGTCGTGGAGGTAATCATAAATTTGTGAATCTCTGGGTCGCATTTTTAGTGGAACAGGTAGCTTCATTGCATATATTCCTTAGCAACTTATTTTGCGTACTGCATCATAACTCTCTTTACTTATATCGCTTTAATATCGACAGTTTGCATCAGTGGCACAGAAGAGGATATTATGGTGTGATGTGCAGAACAAATAATTCAAAAAGTTAAATCAACCAAAGGGACTTGTATTACTATCCTCGGACCAGACGTATAATAAAGACTGTCTGAATAAGTAGCTCCTACGTACCGAGGATTCTTTTTTTCTTTCTTTCTTTCTTTTTTTAATACCGGAGAAACTAAAAAATAATGTACTGATAATTTTCATGCTTATAGTGTTAACATTTTTGTCGCAATGTTATTCGTCTGAGGAGGATGGCGTATTCAGTATTTCATTCATGCTTCCGCTCGACGATTTTATTATACTTGAACACTTCATTCTGTGTACGTCATTTGTGATTCATTCATGCTGCTACTAGAAGGTTTTATTCAGCTCAGGAGGGCGATACAGTAGTGAAAGGGTTAATGAAGGCTCTGTCGAACTTTCTCCCTTCCAATCAAGTTTTAAATAGTGACAAAACGAGAGAGAACTGAGGGGAATGGGGTGGAATATGGCGAGGAAATCTAGGGCTAAATAAAAAAATACTGAATCAACACTATACTGAGAGCACCAAAGTGGCCATGTAGAAAGGATGGAGAATGAGAGACTGGTCAGAAAAGTGTATGTGACTGAGGTGAAAGGGGAGATGAGGGGGAGACCAAGGATGTGATGGAGGGATGGAGTGGAGAAATATATGTGAGAGAGGTGTGTGAACTGAAGGGTGGGGAGTCAAATAACAGAGGACAGGGTGACTTGGAGGCGATTTGTTCGTGGTCAACCCTTAAGGGATTACGGCGTCTGGTAACAGATAGACAGACTTTGTTGCAGGCTGGTTCATATCTCACTCGGCAGGGGAAGAATGGACATTTTATCTTACCTACAGTATACCCTTTGAATTCTGTTTAGAAAATTATTAGACTCGTAGCCTATTCGAAATTCCCAATCCTAACTGAACACGGGATTATGGCTTTTGATGTTATTGATAAACTGTTATTATAATTATTATTATTATGATGATGATGATGATGATGATTATTATTATCATCATCATCATCTCCAGCTCTGAGATCACAATAAGCACTCCGTTCCTTAAGGCGTCGCAGTGCTAGGCAAAATATAAGTTGTCACCAGCCTTCCCTAGTCACCATCTGATCACTAATACCGTACCATCTATACCGAATACAAACGTTAGACTTTCTCATTAGATGACAGTGTGATGATCTCAGCAGAATTATTTTACAGCTCTGGTCTTGTGCATGATCAGGTGGCCACTTTTCACAGAATCTGAAGTCGCCAGACAGTTACAGCTGCCCCAGTTAAATATCGTTCTTCCGTCCTCTCAATCAGCCGTCCACCAACCTACCACTTAACTTCCAATACTTCGTTTACGTATTTAATTTTGTAATATATATAACGTACAGTAGGCGTAATTACAAACAGACAAATGAGAGAGAGAGAGAGAGAGAGAGAGAGAGAGAGAGAGAGAGAGAGAGAGAGAGAGAGAGAGAGAGAAATAGCCACCGTAATCCCAGAGAACGAGAATAAAAAGCCGAATCCCACTCTCCATTTTTATCGCATTTATCTTTTATCTCTCGTTCGGGTGACTTTTTTGATTACCTCTGAGCAAAATGGAGCAGTTCACCTTTTATATATGGTTGAGATTGTGTCGTTTTCTCTTTTTTTTTTTTTTTTTTTGAAGAGAAAGAAAGTTGAGTGTTGGCTATTTGTTAGGGTCGTCGTCTAGCCCTCTCTCTCTCTCTCTCTCTCTCTCATCCATCTTTTTATTCATCTATTACCGTACCCCTTCATCTCCTCTTCTTTCTCTTATTCTGTCTATCTGTCTATATTTCCGTGTTGTATCAGCTCCCTTCCTCCCTGTCACTCCCTCTCCCTTCCTGCATCCCTCTCCCCCTCCTTGCCTCTCTCCCTCCCTGCCTTCCTTCCTCTCTCCTCTCCTTTAGTCCTCCCTCGCTTTCCCATAATTTAAAAGAAATTGGATAAAACCGAAGTGGGAGCAATAGAAAGGGATAGAAATAAATAAAAATAGGAAGTGTATGGTGAAGGAGAAAGAGAGGGGAAAGAAATTAATAGCCAATACTCTTTTATTTACTTTCCAATCTCTTTTATCTGGGATTTTATTTGGTGTTTTCGGTTTGTACTCTGTTTATTGTTGGGTCTTTGTTTCTCCTCTCTCTCTCTCTCTCTCTCTCACACACACACACACACACACACACACACACACACACACACACACACACACACTCTTATTAGACTTCTCGGTCTGCCTCTATCGGTCTGTCTTTGAACTTTCCCATGTCCAAGTGTCGGTCGGTATTGATCTGTCCGACTCATCCTGTATCTTTACGCCTGTCTGTTTCTCTCTGCATTTGATCTCTATGTATTTTCGGTGTATCTGTTAACCTCTCCGTACATGAGTTCCTCTGTTAACTTTATTTATCATTATTATTATTATTTTTTAGCACGTCTCTCTCCCATAAAACACTCCTCGGTATCTTTCCCTCTTAATACCCTGCATCACTCACCAGTCTCCAGCGTTTGCTATAGCTTGCATTAACAGCCATATCTCCTGTTAAAATTTTTACCTGCTTCGGAAGACCCGGTAAATGAGAGAAAAAAAAAAAAATACTGTACTCGGACTATTCATCTTATAGCATCCATCTTCACAGGGTATACTCTCATGGCCCCTCCCACCCTCCAACCAGAATTCCAGTTCATCCCACCCATTTATTTGTTTCCTACGCCCATTTCTTTACCCCCCACCCTACTCCCACACCCGCAACGCTCATTCCTGGAGGTATATTTTCAATCTTTCACTATATTCAGACCACTAATCCTACAACACCCATTTTTGCGAAGTATATTTTGCTACCCTAGTTTCACCGCCCTCAAAAATTCCAGCCCATTCCACCCATTCCTTTGCTCATCACGCCCATTTCTTTAATCTCCCTTGGACGAACTTATAGCGAGACAGGTTATGCGGTTGACGATTGCGTTTGTTTTTCCATCATTCGTCTCTTTTGCTATACTTTTCATATATGTATCTTAAACACCCACCTGTGTCTATCCATCTCTTTCTCTGTCTACCCTCCACATCTATCTACCCCACATTATCCACTAATCTCGGGCGTCTGTAAACGAATAATGGCTAATTCTCGCGTCTTTTAATTTTTCTTATCATTAGTAGGCCTATGTTTCTCCCACTCTTCATCTATCCATCCCACGAAACACCCACAGTATCTATCCATCTATCTACCCTCCACATCTACTTACTCTCCTTTATTCGCCACTCTCAGGCCTCTAGTAACAGAGATAATTCCCACGTTTTACTTTCTCTTCTCTCATGTGTAGGCCTGTCTCTCACGCTCCATCCACCTCTCCCATTAGACTCCCACTGGTATTTGTCCATCTATCCTTCTTTCCATCTATCCATACATCTATCCACCCTCCATTATCCACCAATCTCTATTAACGTCCATTAGGTAATTGCATATGAGGGTATTGAGGCTGGGTAATTGAGTGGTAGTTCAGTGGACGGAATTAACACAAAGGTGAATTACAGTGTATCCTCTGACCTTTTTCATGATGCCTGTTGCTCAAAATGTAGCGTCAAATAAATTAGTGATGAGTTTCTTTTTTTCTATTTTTATTTATTTTTTCTTATTTTAAGGGTACATATCGCGCAGAGTTAGCTTGTATTACGACGGCTGCGACAACCACACTAACATGATGATGATGATGATGATGATGATGATGATGATGATGATGATTATTATTACCATCATCATCATCATCATCATCATTTATCATCACCATCATCATAATCAACAAAACGTCGGCAACACCAGCAAGAATAACAACAATTACAACAACATCCTTTTTCGCCACATCATCATCATCATCATCATCATCATCACCTAAATGATCCTTATCCAAGTTGACGCAATTACAGTGAGGTAGTGAGGATCTAAATGAAAGCAACAAACAATGACCTGAGGCAGAAACTGTTAACAAAGTGCCCTGAATAACAGGCCATGTATTCTTTGACCTATACTGAAACCAACGTTTTATTTTTTTTTTGTTACTCCTCACAAGCGCATAATTCCATTAAAAAAAAAAAAAAAAAACTATGTACTTTTCCGTAGTTACTTTATACATCCATTTCTATCTTCCACTACAGGTCACTTTAACTATACTCTTTCCACCTTAACATGGTCCAGTTTCTTATTATTTTTCGTAACTTATTTCAAGCAGCTCTGTGCCATAAAAGGACAATGGTACGCCTCATAGCTCTTCTTCATGACTAGCATCATATTCTACTGTTAATCTATTGTTACAGCTGAGCATTCAAGATGGAAAGATGGCAGTTTTGGGCCAAGTTAGTGTAAAAAGAGTATAGACGGAGATTTTTGTTATTTTGCACTTTATTTCCGGTAGTTCCGTGGCAGAATAACACAATACTGTTTCTTTGTATCCATTAACTAGCACTTCTTCATGACTAGCATCATATTTTAGTGTTACTCTTTTGGTACAGTAAAGCACTGAAGATGTTAAGATGGAAATATTAGCCTACGTCTTGTAAAAGTGAGCACAGACACTCTCTCTCTCTCTCTGTCACTGTTTTCCATCCTTTCTGCACGATTTCCGTAAGTTCATCCAGCATCCTACAACTGTTTACACTACATCTTTAATACTTACGCACCCTCACATCATTTCTCCACCATTTTTTCACCAAAGTTCGCATTGGTGCTGTTCTAAAATGAAAACCTTGTAGCAAAAGTCTTAGTCGTATTTTAATTGTATGTAGAGTCCCGTACGATACATGTAAAATATGACTTTGTATCCAGCCAACAGCCAAAACAGAATGCATGAAAGGAAATGCAGTCACGTAGTCGTTCATGTACTACTATGCAACAGAATCTGTATAAGTCTAGGAAAGAACATGAATAAATCTTAAAGTAATGAGATACATACTGTCTTATAACGTGACAGGAAAATATCGATAAAAATACACAAAGGTGCAGATAAAGAAAATGCATCTCTCGTTCAATCCATCCATCCATCCATCCATCCACCTATCCATCCATCCATCCATCTATATGAAAATGCAGTCCGTCAGTAATATATATACGGTATATATATATATATATATATATATATATATATATATATATATATATATATATATATATATATATATATATATATTGTTACGGAACAGAGAGAGATAATGAACACTTCAAGTGAGAATACTAAAATCACTACTGTCCCGCAAAGTTCCAGGTTCAAAACAAAAGAGTTAGGTAAAATTACAAGTTAAAGTTTAATGCACAAACTAACAACTAAACATTCAGGACTCATAAGGATAATGTAATGGCAAAAACAGGTTAAATATATGGTTAACTGCAATAGCCTCTATTAACACGAAATTAGCAAGAGTAAATTTATCTAAGTCAGCCCTGATAAAATGAGATACCAGATAATACTCAGTGAATGCCAGATAAATAATTACAGATACAAACTATTATCAAAAATGACTGACATAAAGAACCCCACACGAATTACAAAAACTTCACTAGGCCTACAAATTAAACTTATGCTATACAGTACAAGAAAAAATGCAACAAGTTATACTCAAATTACACACAGCTGCTAGATGGTTGGAGATTTCTTGAGAACTCACAATAATAATATCTGTACAGGGGAGGACAGAGATGTGAACAAAATGAGGAGCAGATCTAAGTGGCAATGATGCAGAGACTGAGCTCATTATATAGGGGCTGGCAGAGCCTGATACAACTTGTAAGAGGGACGCGCAAATGAAGCCATGGGGACAGAGAGCTGAAAATCTCGCAAAGTATAACAGAGAGAACGACTTACTCTACTATAACGGTAGAAGGGGGGGACTGAGGCAGAACACGCTCGTGATCAAACATGCAGCAACTGTGCGTTAAAATTACACAAAGGATGATGAAATCATAGGCTATGTAACAATATATATATATATATATATATATATATATATATATATATAAACACATATATATATACATAAATATATATATATCATAAACAGCAATGCTAAAAACACGTCTCGTAACGAACTGCCACTGAAATTCATGAAATCACACCAAAAAAAAAAAAAAAAAAAAAAATCCATGAAATACAGTACAGTAATACAGAACACGAAGTAACCGGTGAACCAGTACACGATAAAGGAATAAAATAAAAAAGAACAACTGCATGGAAACATAAGAAACAGGAACACGAAATATGAACCACATTTTGCTAATTATGAAAAAAGCCTCGAAGTCAACACGTTTCATTATAACAGCCAGGCCGCATGAAGCAGTACCATTGGCAGAGAACAAAAACATTCAGCTTAAAATTGTGTGTTAAAAAGATAAAAGCTTTCGTTATGCAAGAAATGACTGCAGATCACGATGGATTTTCTCTTTAACTCTGAATAAACTAACAAACTGAATACTTGGTTTTAAAAATTACTCTGACTGAAATCTTGGCGCTAAATATCAGACAGTAGGTTTGTGAGCTTGTTTGAACGGCGTAGCACGAACTCCCAGTATATACTAAGGGAAAGTAAAGAAAATATTTAAGTACTGTCCTATCTGTATCTTTAGTCAGGAAATGGGTTTACTAATAATTTCCATAATGTCATTGTTAAAATTTAAAGAAACATCTCCTGTTAGTAAGAAATGACCCACCACATCTGAAGGGTCTGACTCGGTTACAATAATTCGTCTGTTGTGATCTGTACACGCATAGTAATTTTCAAGTTAATAGGTTCAGAAATAAAGGTGTGAAACCAGGACAATGCACGCTGGTATGGAGGAGGAGTGAGGAGGAAAAGACTATTAACTGGAAAGCACTCAAACAATGTATACCTCCGCCAATGCCATTAAAAAGGATCCAGATCCGGACCCGTGGAGATATTGTGTAGAGGATCCGGATCTGCCCCCAAATTTAACCAAGTGTTCCTTGACCCATGGCCCAGTCTTTCACATAATTTTATTGAAATTCACTGAGAACTTTTGAAGATAATCTGCGGGATACATGGGTTCCGGATAAGGATGCGGATCCGCCCCGAAATTTAATCAATTCTTGGTCCATGGCCCACCCTTCTGTAAAATCTCACTAAAGTTCACTGAGAACTTTTTGAGATATCGTGTGCACAAATAAACAGACAAACATAGGTTAATGCATAACCTCCTCCAACTTCGTTGGCAGAGAGAGAGAGAGAGAGAGAGAGAGAGAGAGAATAAATAATAAGCTACAACTGAATATAACTAAAATCTGGCGGCGTAACTGCCAGGGTCATATGCCGCCGGTAATAAGCTACAAACACATCATCTAATTCATGGGGGTAAGGCAACACGCTCAGGGCCATAAAAGGCTAGGTATTACGGTCGGTTGTGTTTGTCAGTCTAAGCGACCAGATGTCCGTTTGACGTCACTAATCTCTTCGGCGCCACTGCGTTTGTTTTCGTTTTACTGGCCAGCGATAGTGAGTCCTGTGGAAGGTGTTGAACCGTGAACACCTACGTATTTTAGTGGCCTCTCTACAATTATAAATAAATTTTAGAGTTTTATTTTTTGACGATATTTTGATGATCTTTTTTAATATCCTTTATATAGTTACATTATTTTTTTGCTTTATTATGTGACGATATATTGAGGACACCTTTAATACCTTCTATACGCATATATTACTGAACTCTTTTCTTATGTAACGATGTTTTACAGATCCTTTTTAATACCCCCCAGACACATATTCCCGGGGTCTTTTATTTCATGACGATATTAGAAAGACATTAATACCCTCTATAAACCTGCATATTATTAAGGTCCTTTATTATGTGATGACATTCTGAAGACAGTAATACAATCTATACACACATTTTGAGTTACCGTACTTTATTATGTGACGATAATCTGAAAACAGTTTTAATACTCTTTAAACACTTATATACTTTTTACTTCTTTATTGTGATGATATTTTGAAGTTTTTTTTTTTTCTTTTTTTTTTTTTTTTTTTTTTAGTATCCTGTAAACACTTATATATTTTTGAACTTTATTATGTGACGATATTTTGACTTTTCCCAATTTCGCTACACACCGATTAATTTTCCAGTTCCTTAATGATGTGGCTAAACTGTGGATATTATCATTTTAATATCCTCTTTACACCTACAGTATTAGTTTCTACATTCCTTTATGAAGTGACGCCGTTTTCAAATCATCAATATTTTTCTACTCTAACCCTGCACTTAGGAATTTTTACCACCTTCATGATGCGTTAAACTTTTCAATATCTCATGCTTCCCACATCTATATAAAGTGGGATTACTTATAAATATGGCTTTACGATAAGACATATTCTAGTAGCTTCTCTGTTCTTGTTTATTTCAGGGCTTTAAAATATGAGGAAATTTCGTGGGCAATTTCGCTTTCGTGACCACTTATACTCCCGTTTTCTTATTTATTTATTTTTCTAGCATTTATAACACTGGTACTTTACTGCTCTCTTCACTTTTTTATTTTTTTTAGCTTCTGTATGATACTATAACCTACTTTTGATAACATCCTATTATTTTATTACCCTTTCTACTGCTCTTCATTGTAGAACTGTAAAGAAGAAAATTCTAAAGCCTTGTATTTATTTATTTTCTTTTTTACTGACCACCCTCTTTCTTTTTCTCTTTTCTTTTATCCCGTATAATGCGATGTTCGAATATTTGAAGTCATTATATTCTACTACACATTATACTTTTTTTTATTCTTTTTTTTTTTTTAGGTATTTCACTGTATCATGACCCCCTAATATTTTTAAAGAGTTGCATTATCATATACCACGATTTTTAAGATACTATTTTGAGCGCCTGAATATGGGAAAATTCTGAAGATCTATTCCAGAGGTAGTGATATGGCGCAACATGTAAGATATTTTCCTATCGTGCCTACATTAATTTTTTTTTTTATTACTGATTTACTTATTTAACACCTTACTCGTAACTTGTATTTTTTTTTCTAGCCTCTTCACTCGTGCGATGACACAGTAAAAAAATTCTTACTTAATCTTATTGATGTTAGAGTTCTGGGTGAAAGTTGAAAGCAAGCATAGCGGAATCATGACAGTCCCAGTCTTGAAGTAGCACTAGTAGTAATAGTAGTTGTAGTGGTAGCAGTAGTAGCAGTAGTGGTGGTAGTAGTAGCAGTAGTGGTAGTAGCAGCAGCAGTAGTGGTAGCAGTAGTAGTAGTAGTCATAATAATAATAATAATAATAATAATAATAATAATAACAGTCGTAGCAGTAGCTGTAACAGTTATAGCTGCATCCCCAAGCTTTTCTAAACATGAACCCGGTGGACTGCAGGCTTAAATTCTTCTTTCCCTGCAGTCCATCATCATCATTCGGGGAGGATAGGGAAGACGAGGGACGTTTGTATAACCTGGCAGTGGAGCAGCTCAGTTACTGTATATCGGTGCCACCACATGAAGGCGACCCTCTCCAGCACTAATCCCAGTCTTAATCCCCTTATAAGCTAAGAAATCCGCAGTAATGTAGACTGGATTACTACCGACTACAAACACTCCTCCAATTCGTACTTGGCCATCATGGGTACAGTTCATTCTAGCTATCACTCTCTCCCGCTATGAATATACCCGGTCACCCCCTATATAATCTTTCACAGCTACAGATATAGTTGAGAGTTTGGGACCTTGAGTTTAGTGTAATCTCAAAGACTGGCAGTATAAAAGAACAGATGATCACAAAAGTTCCCAGATGCCTTCATTCCAGTGACATTTTTCCCCCTCCTTTGCTACTTCCAGATATTTTATTCGATTTATTAGACTACCTTAGCTGGAAATTGGTTGACTAGTGAAGGTCAGATATTACACCTGTTCGAAAAATTTGTTCTGAATATTATCTTGTCAAAATGTCAAGAATAAAATTAAATTAGAGTGAAGGGGTTGAGGTGTCAGTGATGTGACCTGGAAGAGCTACTACTACTACTACTACTACTACTAGTTGTAGTAGTAATAGCAGTAGTAGTTTATAGTAACAATAATATTGTCAGCCTTGATGGAATGGTTAAGGGTCAGTCAAATATGAAGTAACTCAATTCTAAGGCAATAAGTAGAAGGTCAAGGTCACATGGCAAAGTCAAATGTAAGGCCCTTAGTTTGGTGGGCACAGGTGTATTACTCTCTGTGTGTTCCTTTTTATGTTATGTAAGACTTAAGGTCCGTATTCTCGTCGGTTATGGAGGCTCCCTAACACCTTTTTCTATGCGATTTATTTGGCTTTTAACACCTTGCCACTCTCTTCTGTGTCACTTCCTTGCCGTCCTCTTTAGCGTCATTTATTTTATTCTCGCCATACTCTGCATAAGTAACAAAGTAACGTACAAAACGATATTACCCAGCCGTATCCAAATAACAAATCGGTGAGGAAGAGGTGTTACGAAGCCTCTCACCCGACGAGAATACGGGCCTTACTCTGGCTTATTAGATTTTTATAAGCACATGATAGGAAAAAAGAAGCAGCCTAAGGATGTGCAGGCAAGAATACGGGCCTTACTCTGGCTTATTAGATTTTTATAAGTACATGATAGGAAAAAAGAAGCAGACTAAGGATGTGCAGGCAGGAGAAGGAAACCAAGGATGTGAAGCCAAGGTAAGGGAAGTAGGTGAATCATGGCAAGCAGGGTTGTTACTGAGGAGGGACGGAAATACCAAGAGGCTCTGTTGTCAAGGGTGCCTCTCACAGGATGCGGCGGTGTCAGGTGGCAGATAAAAGTTAACTCTTACATCTGGGAGTCTCAGGTGAACAAATTATCTTGTGGTAGAAAGGCCGGTAGGTGGGCAAATAGACAGGTAGGTAGGTGGGCAGGTAGGTGGGTCAGTCGGAGGGTGGGTGACCAGGTAGGTAGGTGGATGGGTAGGTAGGTAAGCGGATAGGCAGGTTGACAGGCTGATAGGTAGGTGGGTAGGTCCTGCATACCCCGCATCTACAACAAAGGAATGGAAAGGAAAGCAAACAAAGGCAGGCATATTGGTTCAATCGGTGTTGTTTGTTATAATGCAGACTATAACCTTCTTTTATCTTCTGTGTGTAGAAAATAGGGAAAACCAATCAAGAAATGGGAAAAAAGGTGATGATGATGATGATGATGATGATTGATGATGACGATGATGATTGATGATTGATGATGATGATGATGATGGATGATGATGATGATGATCCAACTTTCATAGAGGTACAAAGTATGGTACGAAATGAACTGCAGAAAAAATGCAGCCGACGAAATACACGAGTTGTTACAAAAGGTCATAACGAGAAAAAAATACATATCACAGTAAAGCAGTACATATTAGTTTCCTTCGTCTACTTATGGTTACTCTTCACGCTTTGTCACTCTATCAACAAATTTACTTAGTTACTTGGATTGATAGATGAATATAGATGGATAGATAGACAAATATTGGTGGACAGACAGGGATAGATAGACCGACAAAGGCAGAAGACAGATAAATACAGATGGACAGATAATGACAGACTGACAAAGACTGATAAGAACGCAGAATGAATTAAATACATCAGAGTAAAGGAAGTTCAGGCCCACTCACATCTGTTTATTTTTTCTTCTCTCCTATTACTCACGCTTTCTCAATTTTCCCCCCATGTACTCAGTTAGGCTACCCAGGGTCACTCTTTACGCCTGTCCTCATGATTCACTCTCTCACAACGTCCTCTTCCCCGCTGGTGCAATAGGATACTCACTCTTCAAACTTACTGACTCACGCTGACTCGCCGCTGACCACTGACGCCAATTGGGTACATGGAAAATTCAGGGGAGTGTGAGTAAAAGGGTTCATTCATTGCCTTCCTGTTTCGGGAGTGTGGGTGATGAGGACGATTTTTTTTTTGTGTATGCATTCATAGACACCTACACTCACTCACTCATACTCACTTACTCATTCACTCGGTTGCACGCACGCACACACACACACACACACACACACACACACACACACACACACACACACACACACACACACAAATATTCTCATAGCTACTGTGTGCCTGCTCCTTAACCTCATCCGTGCCATTACGTCCTTTCCACTTGCATTCTTATTAACACTTGATTTTATTCAGCTTAGGACAGCCTTTCCGAACAGGAGGAACTAAATACAGTCGTCATTACCTTCTTCACCATCATGGGACTCCTCTAAACTGAAGAATATAGAAAGTGTAATCATAGTGAATAATTTAAGTGAAGGGAAAGAAACTTGGCCACATTTTCTTGCGGAGTCAAGTAGTCATTTCATCTTAACTTGGCCCAACTCATTACACGTGGGTCGGTAGCAGAAAGAAAGAAGGTTACTGCTCTACATCCTTTCCATAGCACTCCTTCGTGACTAGCATCATGTTCGAGTGCTAATCGGTTGTTATAATTCAGCATTTAAGATGGTGAGGAGGTAATTTTAGGCCATGTTAGAGTAAAAAAAAGGTACAGCACCTCTTCCTTAGTGATTTATTTCGCTCGGATAACATGAAGGAGAATATAAGTGCAAAGATCCAGAAAATAACTGGCAAGGAAGAGGAAAACTAATGAGGTGAAAAATGGTTACGTTTCTTTTAACGACGTCTCACATCAAAAGCTAGGACTCTCACACTACAATTCAAAGTGCACACATACGTAGCTTGCATCTGGTGTAAGACGGCCTTTACCATACCCTTTGTCCTCTAACTTGGCCTAAAACTGCCATCTCTTCATCTTCAGCGGTCAGTTTTAACAATGATTAGCGCAAGAATATGACGCTGGTCATGAAGAAGGGAAGGGATCTGGAGCTATAGCATTGTCTTATTCGGTCATTAGGGTACGTGGAATAGGCAGCAAAATGACAAAAATCTGGGCTATACGTGTTTTAGCACCTCTTCCTCGAGATCTATTTTACCTTATTACCTTCTTGTGTGTGTGTGTGTGTGTGTGTGTGTGTGTGTGTGTGTGTGTGTGTGTGTGTGTGTGTGTGTGTGTGTGTGTGTGTGTGTGTGTGTGTGTGTGTGTGTGTGTGTGTGTGTGTGTGTGTGTGTGTGTGTGTGTGTGTGTGTGTGTATTATCAACAGATTGCCGAAATAACATGCATGAGAGAATATACGCACCAAATATATCAATAAACTGGTAAGGAGGAAGAGCCTAAGAAGAGGACGATTATGACTTAAGGCTTCAATTCAAAGACACACGGCATACAAATATATACAAAACGCTTCTTTAATAGGTTCTGGCATGAGATTGAACTTTACTGGAGAATAGGCCACAAAACGTGCGTGTTTGTGTGGCTGGAAATCAAGTGTATGTCATCTTTCCGGCCGGGATCTATGGTTGTTTGTGAAGTTTTTCGTCTCCGGTGAACGTGAGGGTGAAACTGAAGAACGTGTTATTAGAGGATGAATTTTTTTTTTTCTCTCTCATATATATATATATATATATATATATATATATATATATATATATATATATGAATGTGAATGCATGTATGCATGTTATCTTTATCATCCGCCTTCGCTTTCCGAAGAGAGTCAGTTGCCTCAATACTACCAGACGGTTTGGACTATCAACGCTATGAGCACCGAGATCGACAGAACACCTGGATTTCAAGGATTTCCTTTGGGAAGCGAAGGCGGATAATAAAGGAAAACGCCCAAGTCATCACGATCAGCTCATAGCGTTGATAGTCCAAACCGTCTGGTAATACTGTCCTCTCTGGACAGCGAAGGCGGAGTTAAAGATAACATACATACATGCATACATACATACATACATACAAGCGAGGATCGAACCACACACACAAGGCCCAATCACTTTTAGCCCTCATCATCAGTACCACCATTAGCAACATATTTATGACTTAAGCTCTTGTGACATACTCAGCTGAATAAAACTACCTAACGATAGTTGGGATAGAATGTAGCCAAACATAACCTGAGCAGACGAAGTACTGACACAAGGTTAATTCACATATTGCCTCCGATATTCATCCCGTCTTATATGATCTACCACTGACAAATCCTCTACTATAAGGCCTAGGTCACAGGAGGATTTCTTTTTTGGAAGGAACGCTTTGCTTGTTAATGTGCCCGGAAACTGAAAATCTTCCATGAAGGTCACACCTGCGATTCGGCTCGTGCTTCCAGATGGAAAAAACAAGTGAGCGACGCAATGTAAGTATATGAGACGGACGATAAACCTGTGATTCCTATACTTGCGATTGAAACTAATGATATTCCTCCAACATTATTTATAATCAAATTATTATGTCGTAAGGTGTGAACAATGCTGTGGTGTTGGCTAGAATGGCATTTATGGAGGAATACAGACCAACAGTATGGATGTGGTGGCGACCTCCCATTTCCCAGTGTGTTGTACTTTTATTGTCTTGCACGAGAGATACGTGCTCTGAAGCATGAATTTATAAAACTAATGATTCACTATATTAAATGCCAGCGTGATGGGTCTTTTTAGTTCAACATGGTTACTATCTATCTATCTATCTATTGCCAGACGCCTCAATCCCGTTTGGGGTGGCCACAAACAAATCGCCTCCAAGTCGCCCTGTCCCCCGCCATTTCACTCCCCTGCTCCCAACTCACACCCCCCTCTCTCATATACCTCTCCACCCCATCTCTCCATCTCATCCTCGGCCTCCCCCTCCCTCTTTCCCCCTCCAGCTAACTCACATACACTCTCTTCGTCAGTCTTTGACCCTCCATCCTCTCCACATGGCCAAACCACCTCAGTGTGTTCCTCATAACGCTTCCTATCACATCCACATCAACACCACAACGCTCCTTTATATCCTCATTCGTCAGCCTGTCTCTCCATGTGACTCCACAGGCTCCTCTTAAATAACTCATTTCCACGGCTCTCACTCTTGACTTGTGTCCTTCCAACAACGTCCAAGCTTCACTTCCGTACGTTAGAGTTGGTATCACAATACTGTCATGTAGTAACTTTTTCACTTCCATGCTCACTTCCCTGTTTCTTATCACTGCTTTCAAAGAACCAGCAACCTTTCTTCCCTGCTGTACCCTTTCAAGCACTTCACCCTCCAAACCTCCATCCTTACTCATCACACTACCCAAGTACTTAAACGTACTCACATTTTCCAATTCCTCACCATCCAACCTCGCTGTACATTCACTGACTTCACCTCTCTCAAAGACCATCACTTTACTCTTCCCTACATTCACCTTTAGATTCCGTTTCTTACACACTCTCCCAAACTCATCCACCAAGCCTTGCAGCTCCCCTTCGTCTTCACTCAACAACACGGTATCATCTGCAAACAACAGTACAGGGAGTTTCCAAACACTATCCTCTCTCACCAGGGCCACTCCAACATGGTTACCAACCTCAAAAATTTTCCTTCCCTTCCAAGGAAACAATTAAGTATACAGAGGGGAACGAAAAATACTTCGACGGGAAGGAAAAGTTTGAAGAAAGAATTATTTTTAAGTATACGGCCGCCAGACTCCTATATTCAATTACAGCTGAATTAAATCGTCTAACGTTGGCTGAATTAACGTACCCTGTTGAGACTACAGAATCCTTATTTTAGTCAGGCAGCCTCCTGAGGATTTTATTCAGCTCTAAAGAGTTCTCAAACTGGAGGGGTTAGTTAAATGTAGCCAATTCCTTTTAAATTGAAGAAAATAGTCTGACTATCTCTCTCTCTCTCTCTCTCTCTCTCTCTCTCTCTCTCTCTCGTGTCGGGACGGGACATGGTACATAAGAGTGGCTATGCATACTCTAATTTACTTATCGTTTCTCCTTCATACATTCCTGTTGTGCGTTTTCACAGTTTCGAGGCTGTTTAATGTTACAGTCATTTTTTCATACCCCCTTGTTGTCATTGTTCTCTCAGCTGGTGTCTTTATATAATTTTTCGTAATGCAATTTAACACTTTCTGCTATCGTTGGTCTTTCATACTGTCGTGCTCTCTCTCACACTGTTGTTCTCTCATACATATTTGCTGTTGATCTATCATTCTTTTCTTGCAATTCTTTCATACTTTTTTATTCTTTCATACTTTTTTAACATTTTTTCATACATTATTATCTTTTCTTTCATAATCTGTTATTTTTCATACTTTACCTTTTTCATACTTTAATACTTTATTCTTCATACTTTCTTACTTCATACTTTATTATTTTCCACACATATTTTTTCATACTTTATTATTCTATACTTTATTTTTCATACTTTATATTCATACTTTCTTATTAATTTTCATACTTTATTACTTCATACTTTATTATTCCCTCATACTTTATTATTTTTCATACTTTATTAGTTCGTACTGTAGTATTCTTTCATACTTTTTATTTTCTTTCATACTTTCTCGTTCATTTGTGATTTTTTGTTTTCATACTTTTTGTAGCTCATTCTTCCATGTCTTTTGTACTTGTTTCTTCTTTTGTACCAGTTTTCTTTGTCGTACTATCGCGTCCGTTTTCTTTCATAGTTTCATGTTTTTGTTGTCCTTACGTAACTTAAGGTTGTTTTTGTTCTTCCATACCTTTGTGTTATTGTGACTGTTCTTGTTATTGCCAGAAAAATTTTACTCAACAAAGCATATGAATTGTAGAGTCCTGTATCTTTTATTTTGTGTGTGTGTGTGTGTGTGTGTGTGTGTGTGTGTGTAAGAGAGAGAGAGAGAGAGAGAGAGAGAGAGAGAGAGAGAGAGAGAGAGAAAGAGGATTATCATAAACCTTGCATCCTGTTAAGATAATTAAACTAATGTGTATTCGACCTTGCCCAGCCTTTGTATTCGACCTTGTTCAGCCTTTGTATTCGACCTTGTTCAGCCTTTGTATTCGACCTTTTTCAGCCTTTGTATTCGACCTTGCCCAGTTTTTGTATTCGACCTTGCTCAGCCTTTGTATTCGACCTCGTTCAGTCTGTTTAGTTGACTCTGATCGTTCTGTATATTCGACCTTCTTCTGGTTGTGTACTTGGCGTTGTTCACATTGCATTTATATTCGACGTCGACCTCACCAAATGCAGAGAGAGAGAGAGAGAGAGAGAGAGAGAGAGAGAGAGAGAGAAACATCAATATCACCGCGACCCACATACCACCACCGCAGGTAAAAGTAATTAGCGTGTCCCATACGGTGCGACAGGTGTGGAAGAATACAGCAAGGAGGAAGATTATAGACGCCTTTGTTTTTGTTTTTTTCTAATTCTGGCTACCTGTGGGCGATTTTATTTAGCTGTAAAATACCATATGTGCCTGATGGTATTAAAAACAATTTCCATCAACTACTTCAATAGGATTGGTGTAGTACCTATGGAAGCAGAGATAAAAGAAGGCTAATTGGCCCATATAAAAAAAATCCAGTTCCCTCCAGATCTAAGCAACATATGTAACAAAAAGGATAGAAAAATGAACGTTCCCCGCCAACCCCACACTACCCGGGAAAAAAAATCGTCAGAGAAAAAGTACGTTTGTCAGAAATATTAATAACCACAATAAAATCCAAACTGAAAGGAATGTGTAAAATGAAAAATTGGCGGTGTTAATGACCATGGTGGTGTTGGTAGTGGTGATGGTGGTGGTTGTGGCGGTGGTGGTGATAACAGAGGTAACAGGTGTTTGGGAATACCACCACCACCACCCAAGACAGGTAACACAGCAATCAGATTCCTATAAGGGTTGACAGGTGCAGTGGATTTTATGTAGGTGAAGGCAACTAGATATCTTTACTGTTTTTATTACAACTACTTTGTGGACGATTTTATTACCTCAAGAAACACCTTGTAACTGAAAGCATAAAAAAAAAAGAGAAAAGTAAAAAACTTCCATCTTCCCCTTTACTGGGATAAATTTTCTCTAATATCACTGCTACTTTCAGACGATTTTGCCCTGCTTTATACAGATCACCTTTGTAATTCTGCGCCTAATTCGACGCTGCCCTACTACTACTACTACTGCTACTACTACTACGACTATTACTACTACTACTACTACTATTTTATTCTGGCTGCCTCCGGACAAATGCATTTAGCTAAAAGAAAAAAAAAGTGACAGAGGGGATTAAAAACAACTTCCACTAATCCATTCCTTGAGATCACTATTTTTTTGCATTTTATTCTTGTTATTATCAGACGATTTTATGGACATTAGGGTGGCATGCTTCAACATTAAACCCTGAACTGGAATTTCAGCTTCCTATATTTGTCGACAATTCGTGAAACTAGTGAGTAGGATGGAAGATACAGAGCTTCCCTATATCCTTGATGACTGCACTCAGTAATGTGGGATGCAGGCTGACTAACTAATAAGAAAAGGTGCTCAGAAAATTGCAATGAAATATTCAGGGTTTGCATTCCACTGTACGATTTATGGTTTAAGGATATGGCCATTAGCGAGAGAGCTGTCGGTGTGAATGGGTCAATTAAGTCTATCCCTTCGCTTTGAGGCAACCTTCCAAAAACAATATAATAATAAGGTATTTGAAAGAATAGAATTAAAACATAACATCGTACTGAACAGGTTACGTTAAGGAAGCTCTCGAAGCGAAGAGATGCAGGAAAAAAAAAATGCGTGGTGGTGATAAAGTGATGGTGATTATGATGATAGGTGGTTGATGATGATTATTGTGTTGGGTTCTGATACGGATGATGATGATGATGATGATGATGATGATGATGACAGGTGTGGCGCTATACCTTGTGACAAGTGTAGGGATGGCAGGCGAAGAATGTGTCGCTAATGATGATGATGATGATGATGATGTTAGTAGCAGGAGTTACAGGTGTGGTAGAATACTTTTTGATGATGATGATGATGATGATGATGATGACGATGATGATGATGATGACGGCTGCTAGCCATAGTTGAATGTAATATTCTGAAATGCCGATGTTGGTGATGATGATGATGATGATGATAACGGTGGTGATAGGTGTAGCGCCATACCTTGAGACGGGCCAGGTGAAAAGATGGCAGGTGAAGGACGGTGGCGGCATGTGTGATACGACAGTCACACCTGCGCCTCACGTAATTATCTCAACCCCCTCACGACGAGAGAGATCCACTGAGCTGAATATAATCGCCTAGTGGTAGCAGGAATGAGAAAAATATTAGAGAACAGATTGCTTCCTTCGCTAACTGCCCCCCTATGCTTAACACAGTACTTTAAAGGTAATGAATTAAAGAGGAGAAAACAATAGGAACACACTAACTCCTTCGCTAAGTGTTTCCCCTAAAGTAAAATATAGTCTGTTGTTAGGTGGATAAAATATAACAATGATGCAGAACAGACAGGTCTTTCGCTGACTGTCTTACCTAAGATGAATAAACTCGTCTGTTATTAGCCGGAATAAACGAAAAAAAAAAAGTCATACTGGAATGTTTAACCTCTGGAAAGGAAGACTTCCATATATCAGCTCCCATCACACGATTTTATTAAGCTGGGGAAACAGAATTTCTGACTTAATGGAGTAAAAA
The DNA here is from genome assembly GCF_032717465.1 of Coenobita brevimanus. Classification (NCBI taxonomy): domain Eukaryota; kingdom Metazoa; phylum Arthropoda; class Malacostraca; order Decapoda; family Coenobitidae; genus Coenobita; species Coenobita brevimanus. The sequence continues at coordinate 23,464,228 of NC_137020.1, read as the reverse complement.
ATAGACTTTATTAATGAGATACAAGATATCTTCCCTACGATATTATCAGGTGGTAATAAGACTTTGATGTGGGTTACTGTAATGAGAGAGTTAATTTTTGTCAGGTGTGGGTGAGCTGCGAATGAGTGTGGGAACAATTTAATCAGGAACAATTTAATAGGGAGTTGTGGTGTAATGACCTCGCTCTGCATTTACCCTCAAATTACGTCTGTGCATAGGTCACTAGTATTTTTTTCTGATTTCCCACGCTATTACTACCACTCTGTTACCTGTTTGTCTCTGTGCTGGTCTATCTGTTAGCCTAAAATACCCTTCAAGGAAAAAATATTTGTGCATTTTATTTTTGTTTTTACTTTATTTCCCTCAGTAAGTGTCTGTATACCTTATTAATTATCTAGCAATACAAATTTGTGTATTTTTGTTTTTACTTTTCTATATTTTACTATACTGGTATGTTAAGCAATAAACCAGTATTGGCAACCTTGTCAGAGTTTGTCTACATTGACTATTTTTTTAAGTAATGCAAAATAGTTGACACGCATTCATCCACTTCCAAACAATCGACACTGCTTTATGAAACATTACATCTCGTGCATTTCTCTCTACTTAACTCGCATAGGGGACCGATACATCTCAGATACTGTACAACCCTTGCCTGTTAGCACCAGATTATTTCGTTTAGCATAGGAGAGTTCCCTCATAGGAAAGGGGATAAGTCTGGAAAATCTCCTCAAAACTGAACTAAATCGTCGGGAGGAGTAAATTTTCTAGCAATCTTGTATAGATCAGTATATATCGCCTTTACCTAAATTCCCTAGTAAGTAAGTAAGGAAGGAAGGAGAGAAGGAAGGAGAGAAGGAAGGAGAGAAGGAAGGAGGTAAGATGGTGTCTGTCTATTTTCTTGCAGATCAGATTAGTCAAGTTTAAATTTCGAACTCTTCCCTTTGGTTCCTTGTCACTTTTAAGAATTATGAAGCACAATAACGCACCCTTTTCTCCTCACCTTCCTCACACACAAGTCTATCACACTTCAGTTACTTTACAGCCTCCTCTTACGGACAACTGGAGCGTAATAAGTGAACAGATGTGCGGCGTCTCATTTAGTATTGATAAAGAGTAATTAGCTATTATTACGTGTCATTACTACGCTTTTGTTATGGTGTAATGAAAGTGCCTACCGAGAGTGAGAGTGCATGTTACTATCGTGGTATACTACTGCAGCGGTGACTGAAAATAGTGCTAAATATAACAGCATGTTGTGTTCTTATTCTCCTCAGAATGATGTAATTTTTATATTAGTTATTATTATTATTATTATTATTATTATTATTATTATTATTATTAATCATCATCAATCATCGTCATCATCAATCATCGTTCTCACCATAAGTCATTTTCATCATCAATCGTCATCATCATCAATGATCATCATCATCATATCATCATCATCATCATCATCATCATCATTATTATTATTAATATCACTATTTGCTATACTGCCAATCTTATCTACACTACGAGAGGTCCCTTCGAGACACAGTCGGAAAAGGTACATGGTACAATTGAAGGTAATGTTCATAACCACTTGTGTAATTTTTTTTTTTTTGTGCCGAAAATAAATTTCTTCAGATTAGCGGCAACTTCTAAAAAAAACATCTCTGGGTATGTGCTTGATAAAATCGCACGCATCTTTAGTAACCCCTTTAGTGAACATTTTTTTTGTCTATTTTGGCTACCAACTTGCAACTCCATTCAGCTTGAGAGAGAGAGAGAGAGAGAGAGAGAGAGAGAGAGAGAGAGAGAGAGAGAGAGAGAGAGAAAATGGCGCTATACTATGTTCTTGCCCTGGTCAGAAGATTTTATACATCTTAGCAGTGACGTATGAGGGTGGATGGGGTTAACAACTTTACGATATAGCTCATTTAATAATCATCATCGTTAGTAATTTCGCTACGTTAAAATCGTTCACTGAAGTTGTAGAAAATGAGAATAATTACTGATTTTAAGTACCTCCGCCAATGATGTTGGAGGAGGTAATGTATTCACCTGTGTTTGCCTTTTTTTTTTTTTTTTTTTTGTCCACATCATATCTCCAAAAGTTCTCAATTTAATTTCAATGACATTTAGTGGAAGGGTGGGCCAATGACCAAGAAAAAATTGATTAAATTTGGGGGCGGATCCGGATACTGCAATGGCATAGGCGTAGGTATGCGCTCTCTGAGTGGTTTCTAGTTTCCTCTAAACACACACACACACACACACACACACACACACACACACACACACACACACACACACACACACACACACTTTAGTATTTCAACACAACATGGAAAACAGGTATGAGTGAATTTCTATTGATTTTTGCAGCTAAGAACTGCCGTGAAACTCTGATCGGTGTTCTCACTTAGCTAATATTAATACCTGGATAGTACACTTCAACCCTCACCTGCTCACTCTCAACACTGACAAGCGCTTGTTCCATCACCTGTGGCAAAGTGGTTGTTAAGTGCGCAGTGTATTTACTGAAAATGTTTAATGTAATCACTGGCTTTACACACACACACACACACATACACACACACACACACACTTGCTTTCTCACCACATACATATACTCATACATTTCTTATTACTATACATACTAACCCCCCCCCTCTCTCTCTCTCTCTCTCTCTCTCTCTCTCTCAAGTTTGTATCAGTCACATATTCACAACACACAAACACACACAAACACACACAAACACACACACACACACACACACACACACACACACACACACACACACACACTGACACTTCATCTTAGCAAACTGTATCACACCACAGCACTGTCACACAATCTCTCTCTCTCTCTCTCTCTCTCTCTCTCTCTCTCTCTCTCTCTCTCTCTCTGCTAAAAATATACCTTTCATTATAAGCAGACACAAACTGACTCATTTTCAGTAACAAATCAACACTCCAAAATACTGCAGCACATCCCAGCCCTGTCTTTAACAATAATACATTTCCAATACACTTTAACACACCGAAGTGCTCTAAAGTGGCAGTATACAAGAGCAATATATACTTGAATTAATACCGTAGCACTAGAATGGAAATTTGGACAGAAGTTTTATTACACTATCGCATTACAGACTTTGGAAATGAGTATTCATGTTATACTATACTATCTGTTATATGAAGCGCTCTGAAATACCAACACATTCTACCGCATGAGAGTATTATAAATGACTAACACGTAACATACCAGATTAACACACAGTACACAAAATCACACGTACACATGAAACACAATCGCATACCAACACAATAAGCCTGTCACCGCACTCTTAACAAGGCCACCACTTAACACACAATACACAACACACTCCCAACACTGTAACACTTTCTAGAATAACCACACACACTGACACAACCACCCACACTATACTCCCACATATCCTCAGCAACACACATTAATATAAGACACCAACTCAACAGTAACATTAACACACCAACACAATTTATTACATCAATGAACAGTAACAGCAACACAAAAGCACAAACACTAACACCAATATACAGTGGCACAGTAACACACCGATATATTTTAGCACATAAGCACATTCTAGTACACGGCATAACACCACCAAAGAACAACACACACCAACACACTCACTTACATACCTTCATAACACACTCTAGCACATGGACAATAGAACACAATCTGATGCTCTCACTCACTCAGACATTAAATAAACTCCATCGCATTGTCTATATTATAATCTAACAAAATACGGCATATAAACAAAACCTAACAAAGTAACAAACAATCACACAACACACACACACACACACACACACACACACACACACACACACACACACACACACACACACACACACACACAAACTAGCACAAACCAATACAACACGACTATCCTTTCACAAACACTCAACCACACTAACACATACAAACACAGTCACACTCTAACATGCACAAACAAAGTCCAACACAAACACACTCCAACAAACAGACTCCAACACACACGAACACACGCACGCACTCTAGGCAGACAGCGAGGAAGCGGGTGACACACTTCCCACACACTAACTTCCTGATGGGAGTGTGAAAGTAAAAGTGAGTGTGTGTGTGGGGGGGGGAGGAGGTGGAGGCGTAGAAGATGGAGGATGAGAAGGAAGAAGGGAGAAGAGGAGAGAGATATAGAATGATGTGTTAGGTGGATGATACAGGAAGAGAGGAAAGAAGGGGAGAGAGGAAGGTGACGTGAGAGGGAAGAAAAGGAGAAAAGGGAGGGGAAATACCTGGCATAGTGAGAAGAACGAAGGAAGTAGAAAGAAGTTTGAGGATAGAGAGGAGTAAGAAACATGATGAATGGAGGAAAGGAAACAGATAAAACATGAGGTATGTAGAGGGAAGAAACTAGTAGTGAGAAAGGAGGAGGAAGAGAAGCAGAAGTAAGGAGGAGAGGAAACAGATACAGCATGAGATGTGAGGAAGGGGAGAGTCAAGAAATGAGTAGGGAGAAATGAGGAGGGAAGCAGAAACAGTGTGAAGAGAAAGAAAAGAAGAAAAAGAGGACGGGGGAGAGAAAAGGAAAGACGTGTTGAAATATATATATATTAGAAGGGAGAGAGGAAGAGGGGGAGAGGAAGAGGAAGGAGATGATGAAAGAGGCATGACGAAGTGAAGGAGAAGGAAATGAAGAAAAAGAATGGAAGGAGGGGAGAGGTATAGAACAAGGTGTGGGAACGGAAGGAAGATGGAAGAAAGAGGACGATTATGGAAGAGGAAGTTGTTGAAGGAGGAATATTATGGAAGTGGAAGCTGACAAAAGTTTAATGAGGGAGAAGGGAAGAAGGGTGAGACAGGGAGGGAGCAGGAATGAGAAACAGAATGAGGTGTGAGGAGGAAAGAGAAAGAAAAATGAGGGAAGAAAAAAAGAGTGGGGGGAAGGGAGACAATGACACAGAAGGTGAGAAGAAAAGAGAGACAGGAGGAAAGAAGTATGAGAAAGGAGGGAAGGAAAAAGAGAAAAAGAATGAAGGGAAAAAAGAAACTGAAGGTCTGGGAAAGAAGGACGATGCATGATAACGGAAAGAAGGAAAATAAGGAAAAAGATAAAGGAAGAGGAGCAAGGAGGAAAGTAAGATGAAACGGAGCAGACACACTGTGAAGATGAAGAAAATGTAAGAGGAGAAAAAAAAATAAGCAAAATAATGGAAGGGAAAAGTAAGAGAAATTTTAGGTTGAGAAAAAGGGGGGAGAAGCATGGATGATGGAAAAAGGTAATGTGAGGTAAAATTGGGAGGCAAAATGTGAAAAGGTTATTACTGTGACACCAGGTTAACTTGTACGTGAACCCAGTGGACTGCAGAAATCCGGCCACTTCAAACGGGTGCTCCCAGAAAATTATTGCTGAGGTATTGTTGAAGATTTGTCTGTGCTGTGATAGCGAGGTGCGTGAGGTAAGTGCTTTGTGGTGTCGGGGGCTGCATGGAAGTGAGGACATAGTGAACTGTTTGCGTGTTTTTGTGTTGTTACTGAGTAGGGCGAGACGGGAAAGAGATGATGAAGGAAGGAAGGAAAGGGAGAGAAGGGAGGAAGAATTGAAAGAGGCTGAAAGAAGGTGGACAGAGGAATAAAAGGAGTGAGGGAAGGAAGAAACAGAAGTGAAAATATAAGGAGAAGAAAGAAGACTGAGAAAAAGAGGGGAGGTAAGAAAGAAGCGTAAAACGAATATATCAGGAAGAGATAAATGCAGTAAAAGCAAATGAAATAAGGAGATAATATGGGGTGGAAAATTAAGAGAGATCACCATTGAGGGAAAGGATGAGAGGAAAGGAAGGAAGAAGGAAATGAAATGAAGAAGGGAAAACAAGAGGAGATGAGCAGGGCTAGATACAATGGGGCAAGTTTGGACGGGACACAGAAGTAAGGAAGGAAAAGAGGAAAAGGAAGTTGTTGAGAGAAGACGAGGGTAAGGAAGACGTAGAATGTACGAAAGAGGAGAGGTGAGGGCTAGAAGATAAAAAAGAATAAAATGGAAGTAAAAGTAGACATGAGGAAAAAGTTTGAACAAAGGATGATAGGTGGAAATAAGGAAGACAACTCTCAAGACATGAAGGAGAGAAAGAGAAGGAGTTAGCAAGATGAGAGGGCAAGAAAAATAGAAGAGAGAGAGAGAGAGAGAGAGGTGGGAGGGAGGGGGAAAGGACTATAGCAAAACCCTGAGCATACCGCACTTACATCTCACCACACACTCTAGTTCTCTACAACATGCTACTGTATATACCCCAACATACGCTAACATCCGCAAACATATCACATGACATCATACACACGGCATATCCCAATATATCACATAGACCTACCCAAACATACCGCATACTCCAACATACCCCATACTCCAACATACCACATACCCCGACATGCCACATACTTCAACACACCACATACTCCAACATACCACATACTCCAACACACCACATACCCCAACATAACTCATACCTCAATATACACGACATATTCCCAACATGTCACATACTACATAATCAAAGGTACCAAGTGCCAATATAACATACTTTCGAATCGTACCAGGAAGCGTGTGCAAGAATTTTCTTCGAGCTGAGATTTCTATCAGCCATACCACCCATGAGTAGTTGGGGGAGTCCATCCTCCACCAGGTCGATGTAATGCTGCCGTCAGGTAACCCAACACTGAGTGACTAACCTAATGCTTTCCTTTAAATCAGGAAACCGTTTACAACGCTGGGTGGTAACTATATAACCAAACAACAGGGCCATGTGGAGCCTACTCTGGTGCCCCTGTTAAGTAGGAGGAGACAGAAATGCGGCCTACGTCCAGGAACCAAACCTCCTTGCTCTTTCCCGCGCCTCGCCACAGTCTGCCGCAAGGGAGCATATGTTCACTGCGGGGACAGTCCTACAAGGGCGATTGCTCACATACTGGTTGTTGAGTTTGCCCAGCCAGACAAGACACAGGTTGCTCTACTACTGCAAAATACCCTGCTACATACCCAGCACCTCAGGTACATGACCTTAGTACACTAACATTCCACGTTATGTTTATACCACATGCCTTACCCCAGAACATCACATAACCCAGCCGATACCACATACTCCAACACACTACATACTCAGCATACCACATAGCCCAACATACCATTGGCCTTAATATATCATATACCCCATTTTGCCACAAAGCCCACCTTACCATATAGCCCACCATACCACATAGCCCACCACACCACATAACCTAGCATACCACACAGCCCACCATACCACATAGCCCCACCATACCACACAACCCAGCGTACTACACAGCCCGCCACCCCACATAGTCCAGCATATCACATAACCCAGCATACCACATAGCCCATCATACCACATAACCCAGCATACCACATACCACAACATACTTCATACCTAAACATACTCAACGCTTTTATAAATCATTTTACAAGGGTATGAATCTACGATATTTTTATTATTCAAACAAAAGATATTAACACTGTTCAGTGGAATCTGGTTATCAGCCAATGTTGTAGTACTTCTCAGATACCTTGCCCTGACGACTACTTCGAAGATGACACTTAATAGATAACGATTTTTAATACTGTTTCACCACAATGACGTATGTAGTAGATTAAGTTTGTTGCTACCAGATTTCTCTCTCTCTCTCTCTCTCTCTCTCTCTCTCTCTCTCTCTCTCTCTCTCTCTCTCTCTCTCTCTCTCCTCTTTTTAGTGTCAGAGGACCCTTTAGCGGTGGGGAGGTTACTGAAGGCTGTATCTCTCTCTCTCTGACTTAAAAACATCACTTCTAAGCTGAGTATTATCGTCTGAAGCTATATAATGAAAGGGTTAAAAGATTTATTTTGATGTTCATATTACTTTCTTATTTATGGTTAATAGGCTTGCAAATTTTGGACTCTGATTACCATTAATGAAAGTCTGAGTCAATTATCGGTCGTGTCGTAACAACTAGCTGTGTTTTAAAAATATACTTAAGACTGACTTTCTGTATACAAAACAGTTGTTGGTTCTTGCAGTTTAATTTTTTCCCGTTTTCATGTCATTATAATGGAAGAGAATTGACAATATCCTTTGAAATTATTAATACACTGGTGAGCTTTGCCGTGTTCATCCCCCTGTTTAGTGGTCGGAAGGCGCATTGGTTCAGCCTACTTACTGACGTCATCACATTATGGTGAGAGTATTGTGACACTCCAGGGTTATGTGGCAGGGATTGAAAATATGAAGGCTGAACTATGTCACAAGATGAAACGGAAATGACGTGCGTTTTTTGCTATATTGGGGTGACCTATCACATCTTCCAGGAATGTGCATTGGGTAGTTGGTACCCCACACACCCCACACCAAGACGGTACGGGCCTCACTTTGTTCTAAATGAAAATTTTATGACTGCTGTATTTATATAATTTCAGTATTTATCGGCCGAGATGGTTGAGTACTAGTTACGAAGCTGCAAGCACGACAGCGTCAGATTTCGAATCTCAGTGCGGGTAGCTGGCGCCACTCCATTCATGTGTCCATCCACCGTTGTTCGTAGGTAAAATGAATACCTAGGCTAACACCCGCGAAGGTAGCTCAGGTAACCTGGATGATGCAGTGAAACCAAGATGATGCGTACATTATCAACCACAGGTTTAAAAATCTGTTACGGAGATAAGAACCACGGCTAAGCGCCTCAGGGCGTCTGCTATCACCTTATTTTTTATCGTGAGGAGGCGCATAGGTCTGAGAAAGGGATCTTTTTAAATCCCGGTCAAAGGTAATTTACTCATCCACAAAGAGCTGTTGATGTACTGTATGTGAAGTTCAGGCACCACCTTTCACTCCCTTAAGAAGTGATAAAGAAGGTAGTGGTACAGGTGCTGAGGAAAGAGAAAACATCAGAAATCAAAGACAAACCGCACAATGGAAACAGGCAGCATCATGTTCTGTGCATGGCTAGAGGTGACTTTATCATGGAAACTATTTAAAACACTGGGCGGTAACCATACAAGAAAATAACGGGGTGCTGTGGAGCCTACTATGGTGCCCCTATTAATCGGGTGGAAAATGCCAAATGGGATGTCCATCCAGGAACCAAATCTCCACACACTTCCCCACGCTTCACTGTGGCGATGCGTTGTCTGCCGCAAGAGAACATCAGTTCACTGTACAGGACAGCCCAGCAAGGACGACTGCCTGCCTGTGGTTGATGTGTCTGCACTACTAGGGAGACCGGGGTTGCTCAACAAAACCAGAAATGTCTCTCAGTCCAGCGGCAGCAAGGGCCACCAGAGCAGCCATGAGTAAAATATGTGCAATCCTTTACCCTTCCTGGGCACAGACTAGGCGATCCTCTCCGAAAAGATCAGCAGTCCTCCTTTGTTCAAATACATGGTGTCATACACTACATGTCACCACCTGGGCACTGATTCCGAACCTCTCTAACAGTTATGCCAGGACTCCTTCATTCAGGGATTGTGTGATGATAATTCTTCTGAGATGTTTCTATGACAAACTGTGGGTTTTGTGGGCGAACAATGAGGACTGTTTTAAAGACATTCCTGCCCTCAAACTGTCTCCCGTAAAGCAGGGTCAAGCTAATTATTTAAAAATCAGCAGATCACATACAGTATCCACCAGCTAAGCATCTCCTTCTTCCCGGATTAGTTCAGTGACATACCTATCCATACCAGTATATACTCCATACTTTGTTTAGCTTATTTCAAAAAAGATTCCAACACGTTCACATACCCATCATACCTCAACCACACCTCGACACCAGTTTTGCCAGAGTTTCATTCCTCCTCCAAACACACACACACACACACACACACACACACACATTCCATCCCCACTCCATCGCACCTCAGCATCATTTTTTCCAAGGTAATCCACTCAGAGAATGTAATTAATTTTCCTATGTACAAAATTTTAGTAATTGTGCAAGACTAGATTGGACTGTTGGTGATAAGGCTGAGTGTTATCAGGTGGAGAATTATTTTGACGGGCTGTGATTAATTGCTGTTTTTTTTTTTTTTTTATATTATCATTGTTTTTAAAACGGAGTGGTGAGTTTTGCGACTGTGATGGGGATGGAGTGCGTTGATGTGTGTGTGTGTGTGTGTGTGTGTGTGTGTGTGTGTGTGTGTGTGTGTGTGTGTGAGAGAGAGAGAGAGAGAGAGAGAGAGAGAGAGAGAGAGAGGACTTAATATGTTGATATGTGTTATGGGTCTCGTATGGGAATGGAATGTGTTGGAGTGGGTGTATGGGGAAGTGATGAAGTATGTTTACGTGTATGTTTGTGTGTTAGTGTGCATCTGTGGTGTTTATGTGTTGCTGGTGGAATGCTAGTTGTAAAGATTGTGGGCCTATGAAGTCTGGGTGAGCTGTGTTTGGGGATGGAATGTATTTGATCGAGGGAGTGAGGGAGAAGTAGGTTTGGGGCAGTGTTTGTGGGTGGAGGTGGTGTGTGTTTGTGTGCAGGGGGGAAGGGATGAAGTGTGACTGAGTGTGTGTGATACGATGTTCAGCAATTAATGCAATGCATGTGCGGATGACGAGTGTATTTTAATATTGGTGAGTTACTGTTCAATAGTTGTGCGTATGTGTGTAGTGATGTACAGTCGCTCAAAAAAGTGTCCTCCCACCGCATGAACGCAGGACTTCACATCGTGTCGGGCGATTGAAGCAGTGTCGGTATTGTTGGCAAGCCTGGCTCGCTCAAATATCACGATAGATTCAGTACCTCATATCTAGATCCGAAGTTTGGGTCGAGGATTTCAGATATCCGATACAGTCTATATTGTTCTGTTCTTCTCATACAGGCTACGCATCGGAAATACATGAATAATCCCATTTCATATATCCGAGATAATTCCCTTATTGTATTTCACAAGGGCATAATGTATCCATACGACACTTTAACTCGTACTCCGCTGCGCCGTATGTAAACCGGGGCTACTAACAGATCTCACGCTCACTTAATATTTTCCATATTTGTTCGTTCGTTGTGTCAAATTGACTCACGGCACCTTTGGGAGGATTTTTTTTGAGCGACTGTACATCACATATAATTATTTATATACTGTATATATAAATATATATACAGTACATGTATATCTATATATATCTACAGTTATCTATCTACCACTATACGCACATACTGTATATATATATATATATATATATATATATATATATATATATATATATATATATATATATATATATATATATATATAAAATCTGTCTACTTATGTATATAATGTGACGTGTTTTGAGTGCTGATGTACGAGCGCGTGTGTGGGAGGGAGGATGCGTTACATGTGAGTTACCTGAGTAAGAGGTCGGATATCCGCCAGGACACTGGCTAGACACACTGGCGTCTAGAGTGAGTGAGTGAGAAAATGAGTTTTTGATATTATATATATATATATATATATATATATATATATATATATATATATATATATATATATATATATATATATGTGTGTGTGTGTGTGTGTGTGTGTGTGTGTGTGTGTGTGTGTGTGTGTGTATTTTTTCAAGTAAGCAAACGAGGTTGAATGCAACTGCTGTTTCTGCATTATTCAATTTCTGCTCAATGCTTTCGACGCGTCCGGCTAAACTCCGTTTTCATTTAGACTTCTGAGCAGCAGCCCAAATGATAGTTTATTTGGTAACGTTTCGTTCCTTCCTGGGAACATCTTCAGAACAATCCGATGGTGGGTGAAGCGAGACATCATTATACACCGGATGCCGACACGTAGTATGAGCATGTGAATGGTCGGCCAAGAGTGTGTGATTGAAGGTGTGAAGCTACTCACTGATGGAATGAGTTAGCCCACCAATGTTTGCAATCTTTAGCATGTTCGAAGGATATGTAAGTTGTCTACTTGTGAGTTGATTGCAGGTTTCAGTTTGGAAATGCTACGTGCTTCCAGAAACATGAGTCTACGTGGTTCTTTTTCGCCGTCAATTATTTCAATACCTCTCACGAGATGCTGATGGGTGAGGGAGGTGTTGTGACTAATACTTTAGTGATTTTTATCTATCCGTTTTGCAGATGACATGCGAGACGCCTAGACAAATTTTAAATCTTCATCATTCCCATGTAGGTACGAGGCCCACAGTTCTCACTTGTGCAAGTATATATGTCGGTAGATGGCGTGGTTTTCTTGCTTAGGCGTACTTTTCACGGCAGGGAGGTTGTTGAGCAGTAGCTGGGAGGCTCTGCAGGTCTTGTAGTATGTGATTAGCGGGATGCTCTTGTTAGGCCCCGTGCAGCTGGCATTTTTACGAATATATACAGTGTATCTCTCTCTCTCTCTCTCTCTCTCTCTCTCTCTCTCTCTCTCTATATATATATATATATATATATATATATATATATATATATATATATCAACCAATCCTACATTGCCCCATGAGGAGCGTAAGAGCCCGGGACTAGGCAGTTGGTCTCGACATTTAAGATGAGAGTGACGGTATTACACACACGCAATGAATAAGTACATAAGAAAAAGAAAGTGTGCTTTTGAGAGTAAATGAGTGTGTGAGGGATGAGTTTTCCTTTTTTTTTTTCTGTTCGACTCTGAAAAAGCTAGACAGTTTGTTCTAGTGGCCCAGCCGTTATCTTACATAACACATACCTTAACATGTCATCAATTCAGCATCAATATCCACCGTCCATACTGAATACATGCTAGAGTTGTCCCACTCAGGAATGGTGCGGCGGTACTATAATGTGTGTTTCCATGATACTATTAGGTCTTGCGGAAAACCTGATATTTTAATTTAAACGAATCTCAGGACAATTAGGCTGCTCCCTTCCTCAGCCGGGAACTGAACTCGCGTCCTTTAGAACCCCAAACAACACTTCTAACCACCTGACTACGAGATGGAGAGAGAGAGAGAGAGAGAGAGAGAGAGAAGGTGTGTGTGTGTGTGTGTGTGTGTGTGTGTGTGTGTGTGTGTGTGTGTGTGTGTGTGTGTGTGTGTGTGTGTGTGTGTGTGTGTGTGTGTGTGTGTGTGTGTGTGTGTGTGTGTGTGTGTGTGTGTGTGTGTGTGTGTGTGTGTGTGTGTGTGTGTGTGGATAAGGAGAGTTAGGTGAAGTGATGGATGGGAGTAAAAGAAGTTGAAGTGATGAATAAGCAAGTGAGTGAATAAGTTAACTGAGAGAGAGAGAGAGAGAGAGAGAGAAAGAGAGAGAGAGAGAGAGAGAGAGAGAGAGAGAGAGAGAGAGAGAGAGAGAGAGAGAGAGAGAGAGAGAGAGAGAGAGAGAGAGAGAGAGAGAGAGAGAGGTTAACTGGGTGAGTGAGATAAGCAAATGGAAAGATAATGTCGGTGAATGAATGGATGAAGGTGGTGACAAGTGGGTGAGTAGGTTAATGGGTGAGATGTGTACTGTCTCTGTTAGTACCCCCCTCACCTATAAAATAAATACACCCACGCCTACACCTACACCCGCGATACATCCACGTTTACAAGATCGATTTCTTAGTGGCTTTGAGGATTTCCTAACACCTCGTCCTTAGCGGTCTATGTCACATATTACACCTCAGTATCCTGTTTTGTGTGTGTGTGTGTGTGTGTGTGTGTGTGTGTGTGTGTGTGTGTGTGTGTGTGTGTGTGTGTGTGTGTGTGTGTGTGGATATTCTCCCTTATCATACCCTTCCACTCACACCTCTCCATACCTACTCCTCCATCTAAACCCACTCCCACACACACTTCACGCTCATTCGCATAGCCACACGTCTATCCCTACTTCCAACCCACCATCATACTCTCTCCTACCCAGACACCTACACAAATAAACTTGACTCATACATCCACACCCCTCACTCACACCTACTCCCACATCCCTTACTCGCACTCCCACTCTCACACCCACAACCATTCACTCTTACACCCACAGCCACTCCCACTGTCACACCTGCAACCCTCGCCACACCCAACCCCCTTACCACAAAAACATCTTCATTCACATTCCCAGCCTCACGCCCACACTCTCCTATACTTGCCCTCACATCCCTCTAAATACCTTCACGCCCCCTGACACACCCCCTCAGCACCCACACCCACAGTACATCAACACCCACACTCAAACCAAGCCCCACCCCATTCCCACACCCTCTCCTATACTTGCCCCCACATCCCTTTAAATACCTACCCTTCACGCCCCCTGACACACCCCCTCAGCACCCACACCCACAGTACATCAACATCCACTCTCAAACCAAGCCCCACCCCATTCCCACACCCCAAAAAACAGAACTTCAGGGAGGTGTGACAGGTGGTCCATCAGTAATATCATCAGTTACATCACATTCCTCCCCACACCTCCACACCCATTCCCCTCTCCTCATACCCCTCTCTACTTCCCACACCCTACATCTTGCCCTTCTTTCCACTCTCTCTTTTCCCCTATATCGTTCTCCTTTAGTTTCGTCCCCTCTCCACATCCCTTGTCCTCCTCCCTACATCCTCTACCCTCCCTCCCACATCCCTTATCCTCCCAATACCCTTCATCCTCCTGTCTTCCTCCTTACACTCTCTATCCTCTTCCCCCCACTAACTGTCCTCTTCCCTACACCCCCTGTACTCTTCTCTATACCCTTTATTCTTTCCCCACATTATGTATCCTTCTTACCACACCCTATCATACAGTCCTCTTCCCTTCTCATTATATCCTCCATTCTTCCCCGCAGTCTATCCTCCTCCACCTTCCGTATCTCGTTCTATCTACATTTTCCAATTCTCTACACACCTTACTCTTCCCACATTCTCCATCCTACCATCTACCTTCAAACATTTCATCTTTACTTTTACCCTTTGTTCTTTATTACACACCCTCTGTCCTCCTCCCTACCCTTTCCTCTCATCTCCCCCTTCGATCTCTCTCCTCACTTTCCCCCCCTTCTCCTCACCTCATTTCCTTTTCCTTAGCTCATACCCGCTTATCCTTCCCCTACGCCTTCCATCTTGCACCTTTCTCTGTATCCTTCATCCTTAAATCCTCTACTCTCTGTCCTTTCCCCTTCTCTCACCCTATTTGTCTTTGCCCCCACTCCCATCCCTCTCACTCTCCCTACCATTTCCCCCGTTCCTATCTGATCTCTACTCCCCACACTCCGTTTTTCTCTTCACATTTTATTTTTCTCTCCAAACCTCCTAGCTTTCTCTCTCACTTATCCCCCACCACCTCCCGACTCCCCTGTCCTCACTATTATAGCCTCCCTAACCCCTCCTCCTTACCTGATCCTCTTACCCCATAGCTTCTGCTCTCCTAATGACTGTGAGATGTGTTTTCGT